>NC_069508.1:181702083-181704583 GCF_027579735.1 Bombina bombina | reverse complement strand
AAATCCACTGCTGTTCCCACACAGGACTGAGGAGTACAAGAAAACTTTAGTTGGGGGGAACGGTTTGCAGATTAAGCTGCAATAAGGTATGTTCAGTCATTTATTTCTAGACAAGACTGTGATAATGCTAGAAAAGGACTGATAAGATCCCCATGAGGGAAGGGTAAGCTTTATTCAGAGACTAAGTATGGAATTATAAGCTTGCATTACAGGGCTAATTTATGCTGGTTGACACTTTTTTATGGCAAACGGGTTTTACTTATAAACATCGTTTTTGAGACACTTAGAAGGTCCTTTTGGGTTTCTTTCAGGGGTTGTTACCCACATGGCTTGTATTATAACTCCTAGGAGTGTTTCTTTAGGCCTCACAGCACTGGAGTAAGGTGGGAGGGGCCTAATTTCGCGCCTCAGATGCGCAGTTAGATGGACTAGATCTTCAGGCTGTGTTCACATGGTGGCTCCTGCTACAATTTGAGGACCCATAAGAAGCTTTTTCCCCATAAATCCGACTCCTAAGGGAAGGTAGGGCCACAGCAGAGCTGTGGCAAGGTGCTAAATTTGTTTTAACTGGTCTGTTAGCTTACTATTGATCCGGTTTGGGCATTAAGGGGTTAATTGATTTGTTGCTATCTGTGCAATCTTACCAATGCTTTAGGTACATACTGTGAAAATTTCAGAAAGTTTAGTGCATTTTCACTGTTTTCGAAAATTGTGTGCCTTTTTTATTTCTTAAAGGCACAGTAACGTTTTTTTGCAAAGTGTGTTTTTGCTTGATTAATGTGATTTCTAAGCCTGTTTGTCTTACTATTAGTCTGTAAAGCATGTCTGTCACCAAGGAAAATCCTTGTTCAATGTGTTTAGAAGCCATGGTGGAACCCCCTCTCAAAATGTGTCCCACATGTACTGATATGTCTATACATTTTAAAGATCATATTGTTGCACTTAAATATGTGGCCCAAGATGATTCTCAGACAGAAGGTAATGAGGTTAGCCCGTTGACCTCTCCCCAAGTGTCACAACCAGTTACGCCCGCTCAAGCGACGCCTAGCACCTCTAGTGCGTCTAACTCTTTTACCTTACAAGACTTGGCGGCAGTTATGGATAATACCCTCTCAGTATTTTTATCTAAGCTGCCCATGTTACCTGCAAAGCATGATAGCTCTGTTTTAAGAACAGATTATGAGCATTCTGACGCTTTAGTAGCCGTATCCGATATACACTCACAACGCTCTGAAATGGGGGCGAGTGATGTGCTGTCTGAGGGAGAAGTTTCCGATTCGGGAAAGGTTGCTTCTCAGACAGACTCAGATATGTTGGCATTTAAATTTAAACTAGAACACCTCCGCTTATTACTCAGGGAGGTATTAGTTACTCTGGATGACTGTGACCCTTTGGTGGTCCCAGAGAAATTGTGTAAAATGGACAAGTACCTAGAAGTTCCTGTTTACACTGATGTGTTCCCGGTCCCTAAGAGGATTGCGGATATAGTAACTAGGGAGTGGGATAAACCAGGTATTCCGTTTGTTCCCCCTCCTGTTTTTAAGAAAATGTTCCCCATATCTGACACCACGCGGGACTCGTGGCAGACGGTCCCTAAGGTGGAGGGGGCTGTTTCTTCACTTGCTAAACGCACAACCATACCAATTGAGGACAGTTGTGCTTTTAAAGACCCTATGGATAAAAAATTAGAGGGTCTACTTAAGAAGATTTTTGTTCATCAAGGTTTTCTTCTCCAACCTATAGCGTGCATTGTTCCTGTAACTACTGCAGCTGCTTTCTGGTTCGAGGCGCTGGAAGATGCGCTCCAGACGGAGACCTCATATGAGGATATTATGGGCAGAATTAAGGCTCTTAAGCTGGCTAATTCTTTTATCACAGATGCCGCTTTCCAACTAGCTAAGTTAGCGGCAAAGAATTCAGGTTTCGCCATTCTGGCGCGCAGGGCGCTATGGCTCAAGTCTTGGTCGGCCAATGTGTCGTCAAAATCCAAACTGTTGAACATCCCTTTCAATGGAAAGACCCTTTTCGGGCCTGAATTTAAAGAGATTATCTCAGAAATCACTGGGGGAAAAGGCCATGCTCTCCCTCAGGACAAATCCTTTAAGACAAAGAACAAACTAAATAATTTTCGTTCCTTTCGAAATTTCAGGAGCGGTCTCGCTTCATCCTCCCCTGCTGCGAAGCAAGAGGGTAACATTTCACAACCCAGGGCAGCCTGGAAACCTTACCAGGGCTGGAACAAGGGTAAACAGACCAAGAAGCCTGCAGCTGCCCCCAAGACAGCATGAAGGGGTAGCCCCCGATCCGGGACCGGATCTAGTAGGGGGCAGACTCTCTCTCTTCGCTCAGGCCTGGGCAAGAGACGTACACGATCCCTGGGCCTTAGAGATTGTATCCCAGGGATAACTTCTAGAATTCAAGGACTCCCCTCCAAGGGGAAGGTTCCATATTTCTCGTCTGTCTACAGACACGACAAAGAAAGAGGCGTTCTTACGCTGTG
>NC_069508.1:181584583-181694583 GCF_027579735.1 Bombina bombina | reverse complement strand
TTTGTTTCTGAATCCATAAAGAAGGCTATGTCTGTTATTTCTCCTTCTAGTAAACGTAAAAAATCTTTTAAAACTTCTCTCCCTACAGATGAATTTTTAAATGAACATCATCATTCTGATTCTGATGACTCTTCTGGTTCAGAGGATTCTGTCTCAGAGGTTGATGCTGATAAATCTTCATATTTATTTAAAATGGAATTTATTCGTTCTTTACTTAAAGAAGTACTAATTGCTTTAGAAATAGAGGATTCTGGTCCTCTTGATACTAATTCTAAACGTTTGGATAAGGTATTTAAAGCTCCTATGGTTATTCCAGAAGTTTTTCCTGTTCCTAATGCTATTTCTGCAGTAATTTCCAAAGAATGGGATAAATTGGGTAATTCATTTACTCCTCCTAAACGTTTTAAGCAATTATATCCTGTGCCGTCTGACAGATTAGAATTTTGGGACAAAATCCCTAAAGTTGATGGGGCTATTTCTACCCTTGCTAAACGTACTACTATTCCTACGTCAGATGGTACTTCGTTTAAGGATCCTTTAGATAGGAAAATTGAATCCTTTCTAAGAAAAGCTTATCTGTGTTCAGGTAATCTTCTTAGACCTGCTATATCTTTGGCTGATGTTGCTGCAGCTTCAACTTTCTGGTTGGAAACTTTAGCGCAACAAGTAACACATCATGATTCTCATGATATTATTATTCTTCTACAGCATGCTAATAATTTTATCTGTGATGCCATTTTTGATATTATCAGAGTTGATGTCAGGTTTATGTCTCTAGCTATTTTAGCTAGAAGAGCTTTATGGCTTAAAACTTGGAATGCTGATATGGCTTCTAAATCAACTTTACTTTCCATTTCTTTCCAGGGTAACAAATTATTTGGTTCTCAGTTGGATTCCATTATTTCAACTGTTACTGGTGGGAAAGGAACTTTTTTACCACAGGATAAAAAATCTAAAGGTAAAAACAGGGCTAATAATCGTTTTCGTTCCTTTCGTTTCAACAAAGAACAAAAGCCTGATCCTTCATCCTCAGGAGCAGTTTCAGTTTGGAAACCATCTCCAGTCTGGAATAAATCCAAGCCAGCTAGAAAGGCAAAGCCTGCTTCTAAGTCCACATGAAGGTGCGGCCCTCATTCCAGCTCAGCTGGTAGGGGGCAGGTTACGTTTTTTCAAAGAAATTTGGATCAATTCTGTTCACAATCTTTGGATTCAGAGCATTGTTTCAGAAGGGTACAGAATTGGTTTCAAGATGAGACCTCCTGCAAAGAGATTTTTTCTTTCCCGTGTCCCAGTAAATCCAGTAAAAGCTCAAGCAGTTCTGAAATGTGTTTCAGATCTAGAGTTGACTGGAGTAATTATGCCAGTTCCAGTTCCGGAACAGGGGATGGGGTTTTATTCAAATCTCTTCATTGTACCAAAGAAGGAGAATTCCTTCAGACCAGTTCTGGATCTAAAAATATTGAATCGTTATGTAAGAATACCAACGTTCAAGATGGTAACTGTAAGGACTATCTTGCCTTTTGTTCAGCAAGGGAATTATATGTCCACAATAGATTTACAGGATGCATATCTGCATATTCCGATTCATCCAGATCATTATCAGTTCCTGAGATTCTCTTTTCTGGACAAGCATTACCAGTTTGTGGCTCTGCCGTTTGGCCTAGCTACAGCTCCAAGAATTTTTACAAAGGTTCTCGGTGCCCTTCTGTCTGTAATCAGAGAACAGGGTATTGTGGTATTTCCTTATTTGGACGATATCTTGGTACTTGCTCAGTCTTTACATTTAGCAGAATCTCATACGAATCGACTTGTGTTGTTTCTTCAAGATCATGGTTGGAGGATCAATTTACCAAAAAGTTCATTAATTCCTCAGTCAAGGGTAACCTTTCTGGGTTTCCAGATAGATTCAGTGTCCATGACTCTGTCTTTAACAGACAAGAGACGTCTAAAATTGATTTCAGCTTGTCGAAACCTTCAGTCACAATCATTCCCTTCGGTAGCCTTATGCATGGAAATTCTAGGTCTTATGACTGCTGCATCGGACGCGATCCCCTTTGCTCGTTTTCACATGCGACCTCTTCAGCTCTGTATGCTGAAGCAATGGTGCAAGGATTACACGAAGATATCTCAATTAATATCTTTAAAACCGATTGTTCGACACTCTCTAACATGGTGGACAGATCACCATCGTTTAATTCAGGGGGCTTCTTTTGTGCTTCCGACCTGGACTGTAATTTCAACAGATGCAAGTCTCACAGGTTGGGGAGCTGTGTGGGGATCTCTGACGGCACAAGGAGTTTGGGAATCTCAGGAGGTGAGATTACCGATCAATATTTTGGAACTCCGTGCAATTTTCAGAGCTCTTCAGTTTTGGCCTCTTCTGAAGAGAGAATCGTTCATTTGTTTTCAGAAAGACAATGTCACAACTGTGGCATACATCAATCATCAAGGAGGGACTCACAGTCCTCTGGCTATGAAAGAAGTATCTCGAATTTTGGTTTGGGCGGAATCCAGCTCCTGTCTAATCTCTGCGGTTCATATCCCAGGTATAGACAATTGGGAAGCGGATTATCTCAGTCGCCAAACGTTGCATCCGGGCGAATGGTCTCTTCACCCAGAGGTATTTCTTCAGATTGTTCAAATGTGGGAACTTCCAGAAATAGATCTGATGGCGTCCCATCTAAACAAGAAACTTCCCAGGTATCTGTCCAGATCCCGGGATCCTCAGGCGGAGGCAGTGGATGCATTATCACTTCCTTGGAAGTATCATCCTGCCTATATCTTTCCGCCTCTAGTTCTTCTTCCAAGAGTAATCTCCAAGATTCTGAAGGAATGCTCGTTTGTTCTGCTGGTAGCTCCGGCATGGCCTCACAGGTTTTGGTATGCGGATCTTGTCTCTTGCCAACCGTGGACTCTTCCATTAAGACCAGACCTTCTGTCACAAGGTCCTTTTTTCCATCAGGATCTGAAATCCTTAAATTTAAAGGTATGGAGATTGAACGCTTGATTCTTGGTCAAAGAGGTTTCTCTGACTCTGTGATTAATACTATGTTACAGGCTCGTAAATCTGTATCTAGGGAGATATATTATAGAGTCTGGAAGACTTATATTTCTTGGTGTCTTTCTCATCATTTTTCTTGGCATTCTTTTAGAATACCGAGAATTTTACAGTTTCTTCAGGATGGTTTAGATAAGGGTTTGTCCGCAAGTTCTTTGAAAGGACAAATCTCTGCTCTTTCTGTTCTTTTTCACAGAAAGATTGCTATTCTTCCTGATATTCATTGTTTTGTACAAGCTTTGGTTCGTATAAAACCTGTCATTAAGTCAATTTCTCCTCCTTGGAGTTTGAATTTGGTTCTGGGAGCTCTTCAAGCTCCTCCGTTTGAACCTATGCATTCATTGGACATTAAATTACTTTCTTGGAAAGTTTTGTTCCTTTTGGCCATCTCTTCTGCCAGAAGAGTTTCTGAATTATCTGCTCTTTCTTGTGAGTCTCCTTTTCTGATTTTTCATCAGGATAAGGCGGTGTTGCGAACTTCTTTTGAATTTTTACCTAAAGTTGTGAATTCCAACAACATTAGTAGAGAAATTGTGGTTCCTTCATTATGTCCTAAGAATTCTAAGGAGAAATCGTTGCATTCTTTGGATGTTGTTAGAGCTTTGAAATATTATGTTGAAGCTACGAAATCTTTCCGTAAGACTTCTAGTTTATTTGTTATCTTTTCCGGTTCTAGAAAAGGCCAGAAAGCTTCTGCCATTTCTTTGGCATCTTGGGGTAAATCTTTAATTCATCTTGCCTATGTTGAGTCGGGTAAAACTCCGCCTCAGAGAATTACAGCTCATTCTACTAGGTCAGTTTCTACTTCCTGGGCGTTTAGGAATGAAGCTTCGGTTGACAAGATTTGCAAAGCAGCAACTTGGTCCTCTTTGCATACTTTTACTAAATTCTACCATTTTGATGTATTTTCTTCTTCTGAAGCAGTTTTTGGTAGAAAAGTACTTCAGGCAGCGGTTTCAGTTTGAATCTTCTGCTTATGTTTTTCGTTAAACTTTATTTTTGGGTGTGGATTATTTTCAGCAGGAATTGGCTGTCTTTATTTTATCCCTCCCTCTCTAGTGACTCTTGTGTGGAAAGATCCACATCTTGGGTAATCATTATCCCATACGTCACTAGCTCATGGACTCTTGCTAATTACATGAAATAAAACATAATTTATGTAAGAACTTACCTGATAAATTCATTTCTTTCATATTAGCAAGAGTCCATGAGGCCCGCCCTTTTTTTGTGGTGGTTATGATTTTGTATAAAGCACAATTATTCCAATTCCTTATTTTATATGCTTTCGCACTTTTTTTATCACCCCACTTCTTGGCTATTCGTTAAACTGAATTGTGGGTGTGGTGAGGGGTGTATTTATAGGCATTTTGAGGTTTGGGAAACTTTGCCCCTCCTGGTAGGAATGTATATCCCATACATCACTAGCTCATGGACTCTTGCTAATATGAAAGAAATGAATTTATCAGGTAAGTTCTTACATAAATTATGTTTTTTCTAAAGTTTTATGGACTGATGAAATGAGTGAGTCTTGATGGGCCAGATGGATGGGCCCGTGGCTGGATTGGTAAAGGGCAGAGAGCTCCAGTCCAACTCAGACGCCAGCAAGGTGGAGGTGGAGTACTGGTTTGGGCTGGTATCATCAAAGATGAGCTTGTGGGGCCTTTTCAGGTTGAGGATGGAGTCAAGCTCAACTCCCAGTCCTACTGCCAGTTTCTGGAAGACACCTTCTTCAAGCAGTGGTACAGGAAGAAGTCTGCATCCTTCAAGAAAAACATGATTTTCATGCAGGACAATGCTCCATCACACGCGTCCAAGTACTCCACAGCGTGGCTGGCAAGAAAGGGTATAAAAGAAGAAAATCTAATGACATGGCCTCCTTGTTCACCTGATCTGAACCCCATTGAGAAACTGTGGTCCATCATCAAATGTGAGATTTACAAGGAGGGAAAACAGTACACCTCTCTGAACAGTGTCTGGGAGGCTGTGGTTGCTGCTGCACGCAATGTTGATGGTGAACAGATCAAAACACTGACAGAATCCATGGATGGCAGGCTTTTGAGTGTCCTTGCAAAGAAAGGTGGCTATATTGGTCACTGATTTGTTTTTGTTTTGTTTTTGAATGTCAGAAATGTATATTTGTGAATGTTGAGATGTTATATTGGTTTCACTGGTAAAAATAAATAATTGAAATGGGTATATATTTGTTTTTTGTTAAGTTGCCTAATAATTATGCACAGTAATAGTCACCTGCACACACAGATATCCCCCTAAATAGCTATAACTAAAAACAAACTAAAAACTACTTCCAAAACTATTCAGCTTTGATATTAATGAGTTTTTTGGGTTCATTGAGAACATGGTTGTTGTTCAATAATAAAATTAATCCTCAAAAATACAACTTGCCTAATAATTCTGCACTCCCTGTATATACATACACATATACAGGGAGTGCAGAATTATTAGGCAAGTTGTATTTTTGAGGATTAATTTTATTATTGAACAACCATGTTCTCAATGAACCCAAAAAACTCATTAATATCAAAGCTGAATAGTTTTGGAAGTAGTTTTTAGTTATAGCTATTTTAGGGGGATATCTGTATGTGCAGGTGACTATTACTGTGCATAATTATTAGGCAACTTAACAAAAAACAAATATATACCCATTTCAATTATTTATTTTTACCAGTGAAACCAATATAACATCTCAACATTAACAAATATACATTTCTGACATTCAAAAACAAATCAGTGACCAATATAGCCACCTTTCTTTGCAAGGACACTCAAAAGCCTGCCATCCATGGATTCTGTCAGTGTTTTGGTCTGTTCACCATCAACATTGCGTGCAGCAGCAACCACAGCCTCCCAGACACTGTTCAGAGAGGTGTACTGTTTTCCCTCCTTGTAAATCTCACATTTGATGATGGACCACAGGTTCTCAATGGGGTTCAGATCAGGTGAACAAGGAGGCCATGTCATTAGATTTTCTTCTTTTATACCCTTTCTTGCCAGCCACGCTGTGGAGTACTTGGACGCATGTGATGGAGCATTGTCCTGCATGAAAATCATGTTTTTCTTGAAGGATGCAGACTTCTTCCTGTACCACTGCTTGAAGAAGGTGTCTTCCAGAAACTGGCAGTAGGACTGGGAGTTGAGCTTGACTCCATCCTCAAGCTGAAAAGGCCCCACAAGCTCATCTTTGATGATACCAGCCCAAACCAGTACTCCACCTCCACCTTGCTGGCGTCTGAGTTGGACTGGAGCTCTCTGCCCTTTACCAATCCAGCCACGGGCCCATCCATCTGGCCCATCAAGACTCACTCTCATTTCATCAGTCCATAAAACCTTAGAAAAATCAGTCTTGAGATATTTCTTGGCCCAGTCTTGACGTTTCAGCTTGTGTGTCTTGTTCAGTGGTGGTCGTCTTTCAGCCTTTCTTACCTTGGCCATGTCTCTGAGTATTGCACACCTTGTGCTTTTGGGCACTCCAGTGATGTTGCAGCTCTGAAATATGGCCAAACTGGTGGCAAGTGGCATCTTGGCAGCTGCACGCTTGACTTTTCTCAGTTCATGGGCAGTTATTTTGCGCCTTGGTTTTTCCACACGCTTCTTGCGACCCTGTTGACTATTTTGAATGAAACGCTTGATTGTTCGATCACGCTTCAGAAGCTTTGCAATTTTAAGAGTGCTGCATCCCTCTGCAAGATATCTCACTATTTTTTACTTTTCTGAGCCTGTCAAGTCCTTCTTTTGACCCATTTTGCCAAAGGAAAGGAAGTTGCCTAATAATTATGCACACCTGATATAGGGTGTTGTCATTAGACCACACCCCTTCTCATTACAGAGATGCACATCACCTAATATGCTTAATTGGTAGTAGGCTTTCGAGCCTATACAGCTTGGAGTAAGACATGCATAAAGAGGATGATGTGGTCAAAATACTCATTTGCCTAATAATTCTGCACTCCCTGTATGTGTATAGAAAGACAGTATGCAGTGGCAGAATATTTCTGTCCGTGTTGGTAAGTGATGTGCTTCAGTCAGAGAACACCGTAAAAAAAACTCCTTGGAATGGCTCAATTCGCATAGGTAGTAACACGCTTAGAATCTAGATGTTCTCTGACTGAAGCACAGGACTAGTTGGCTACATCATTTCCGGAGGGATTTGCAGAAGATTACTTGGTATCGTGACTACTATAATATTTCTCTTCTGCTAACATGTTCCTTTATTTTTATCAGATGGACCCAACACTTCGTCCTTCATTTGCAGAGATTGTCAAACACCTGGAAAAAGTTTTAAATCGGTTAAAGAATGAAGAAGTAGAAAAGAAGTCTCTCCCTGAAACCACAGAGTCCAAATGTGTGTCTGTTCCGAAAGGTGAGTGTGTTTCAGGTGCTGCCCCATTACATTATACTCCTATTCTGCTTAAGATAGCTCCATAAAATATGATAGAAATTAGTTATTCAGCTGTATAGGTGACTTAAAATAAAAAGTGTGCATCTATATCGCATTTTGTCAATCTAAGAACTAAATCTTGGTGGCTGGACGTGCACATTTGGCCTCATTTAGAGTACTGATCTTTTTCTTTATATCTTTTAGGAGCCAATGATAAAGGGCAGGGACTAAAGCGTCTTATTTCACTGGGGCTGCAGGATGATAAAATCCCTCCAAAATCTCCACGGCCGAGAAGAAACATCACACTGTCTCGCAGCCAGTCAGATGTCTTTGCCCGCAAACCTTTGCGTAAAATCAATGTACAAGATCCATTCTACATCCCCAGCAAGGGTGCATTACGCAAAGTAAATCCCTTCAACGCCAGGGAAGACTTAAAAGGGGGGAAAATAAAGTTTTTTGACATGCCCAGTAAATCTGTCATCTCCCATGTCTTTGATCTTCATTCTCCTAAGGGGGGATCAGCAACTGGCCTGGGTGGAACACTCAGACAGCTTGCAAGCCAGGATACTCTGGATTCTTCTTTTATCCCAGGAAGAATCTGCCGATCTCTGCCCATGTCTCCTGAGCTTGTGCATAAAGACACTGCCCTGTTTTCAGCGCTGTCCTCTACTGTGGGAAAATGTGACCCAGCACAGCTTGGCGCAGAGGTTCGTCAAAAACTCCTTTCGAGTATTAAGTATGGGGTCCCAGAAATACCCCCATACAAGCCAAAGTATCAAGCAACTGAGTTTGTGCAGGTAAAAGATGAAGATATGGACTGCACTGATGAAATCGGCTCCCAGGAGGAGAATGGGTTCTGCCTTACCAGAACTGCGAGTATAGATGAGAAGTACCAAAATCAGCTGCAGGTCAGCGACAAGTGTGCTGGGTCCTCGCGCAGTTCCCTGCATTGCTCCTGTGATGAGGACTCGCTGGACATGTTCCCCTGTTCAGAGGACATGGAAGTAGAGGAGGAAACCTACAGGAACTCTACATTATCTGAATGCCCCGTGAGCTGCAGACCTGGGGTTCTGCCCTTACTAGCGGACAATGAGGAGAGTAGAGACTCAGTCTTCCTGGCTCCGTGTCTGGTTACAGGATCTTATGAGGCAACAACAAAATGTGACATTTAGGGCTTCTGCGTGGGTTAGTGGATTGTAAAAACTTTTTATCAGGTTTACATTGCATTGGTTACCTGCACATTACAAATGCAGAATACAAAAGGTCATTTTCATCTTTATCCCTTTGGCTGCCAGAGGCCTGGAATGCATTGCTGTGCAATGTCGCCTTCTTCTGGCAGCCCAGTGGTTGTGTGAAATGCTTGTGTCGTCTTGTTCAGATTGTTTTTAATATGCGACAACCATTGGCGTTTTTTTGTATTTTACTGTTTAGAGCCTTGTACTTGCACAAATTAACAATTGTTTAAAATATCATTGATCCTGTGTTTGAGAACCTGAGAGAGCCTGTGCCGGCTTAATGAAAACTAAACAAAAACTAAAAAGCCTGGTTTATCTTTTAGCTGACAATCTGTTTTTATGCACACCCTGCATCACATGACCTTTAAAGATGGCATTGAGGTGCCATGTTGTAGAGATTGAATCCATCCCTTTCTAGGACTCCTATGCATCTTCTTTAAGTCTTACTTCACTTAACCTGAGAGAACAAAATGCTGTGAACTGGAACTCATCAGTCTTATATCGGTCACTTGGTCATATCACACCTGTTAATACAGCATGGAATACCCCCTGGTCATCCCCCAGAAACTGCAGATGGGTTAGGGGGAAGTTCACCTTATTACTAGCAGAAGATGAGTTTCTGCTGTGAACGTGTGTGTGTGTGTTCTACAAATATACATCTTTTTGGGGTATTTGTGCATATGTCCCCAAGCAACTTTTTTTTTTTTTTTAATTTGTATTTTTTATATTTGTATTCTATTTAAATCTAGAATTCTACTCAGCTGGTGTCTTCAATTTGTGACTTTACTGCAGAGCCCTGTTGTATCCTGATCTCTCACAAATAGGTGAATGTGGTCATATAATAAATCCACATCATAACTTATATTTTATTTTCACTGTACTAAAGTCCTGTTTTCTAGAACTCCATTTGCAAGTCTTGCTCATCTGGTCAGTAGCACAAATTGTGTGTATAAAGTAATGAGAAAATTACATGATTAGATATTACCTTTGTTTTAGGAAGGAAAGACCCACAGTGAATTGAATCAAAATGGTACATTTTTAGGTTTTTTTTTAATTGTTTTTTTTAATGTATTTAATCTCCCATGATTTGAAAATGGGGGGGGGGGGCAGTAGTTTGAGTCTTTAATCTGTAGTAATTGTATGAATGCTGTGAAGAACGAGTGAGTAAAAGCAAAGCATAAAGGGACAGGAAACACCTTGAGATTAGTATATAAAATAATTATACTTTATTTCTCTTGTAAGTTGTATCGAGTCCACGGATTCATCCTTACTTGTGGGATATTCTCCTTCCCAACAGGAAGTGGCAAAGAGAGCACCCACAGCAGAGCTGTCTATATAGCTCCTCCCTTAGCTCCACCCCCCAGTCATTCTCTTTGCCTACTCTAAGAAACTAGGAAGGGCAGAGCGAGTGTGGTGACAAAAATTTTAGTTTTTTATTTCTCAAGCAAAAGTTTGTTATTTTAACTGGTACCGGTGTGTACTATTTAATCTCTGGCAGAAAAGGGATGAAGATTTCTGCAAGGAGGATTATGATCTTAGCACTTTGTAACTAAGATCCACTGCTGTTCTCACAAGGGCTGAAGAGTACAGGAAAACTTCAGTTGGGGGAACGGTTTGCATGCTAAGCTGCATATGAGGTATGTTTAGTCTATTTTTTCTAGACAGACTGTGTTAATTCTAGAAAAGGCTGGCAATATCCCCATGAGGGAAGGGTAAGCTGTATTCAGACACTTGAATAGGAATTTCAGCTTGTTTGAAGGGCTCATAAGTTACTGGTTACACTGTTAGAAAAAAACGTTTTTGTTTGTTCAGTAAATGATGCAATTAAAACGTTTTTGAAGGGACTAAAGGGGTCATTGTGGCTTGTTTTAGGTTTTTTTTTTAACCCACATGGTTAATTAAGAGACACTCAGGTGTTTTTCTAATAGGCCTCAAAACATCGAGTGAGGTGGGAGGGGCCTATTTTCACCCCTCAGTTGCACAGTTTCTTTTCCTTAGAGACGTCCAACTGCTTCTCCAGTGGTTCCTGCTGTGTTTGATTGCTGTAAAGGAGGTTTTTCCCCCACAAATCGTTCTGAAGGCAGGTAGGCGCCACAGCAGAGCTGTTGCAAGGTGCTGAAAGTCTTTTTTACCGGTTTTGACGTTTTTTCAATCCGGTTTTGCCATTAAGGGGTTAATTGTTTATTTGCATAGCTGTGCAAAGTTACTAAGGCTGTAAGATACTACTGTAAAAATTTCATTAAGTTTACTGCTTTATTACACTGCTTTGCAGAACTTGTGCAGCTTTTTTTCTCTTAAAGGCACAGTACCGTTTTATTTCTGTGTTATTTAGTTTGATTACAGTGTTTTCCAAGCTTGCTTGTTACATTACTAGTCTGTTTAACATGTCTGACACCAAGGAAAATCCTTGTTCAATATGTTTGGAAGCCATTGTGGAACCCCCTCTTAGAATGTGTCCCAATTGTACTGATATGTCTATAAATTATAAAGAACATATATTAGCACTTAAAAATAGAGCAATAGATGATTATCAGTCAGGAGTAAATGAGGGTTCGCCATCTAGCTCTCCCCAAGTGTCAACAACAAGTAACGCCCGCACAAGTGGCGCCAAGTACCTCTAGTGCGTTGAATTCATTTACTTTACAAGACATGGCCACAGTTATGAATACAACCCTCACAGAGGTTTTATCCAAACTGCCTGGTTTACAAGGAAAGCGGGACAGCTCTGGATTAAGGAAAAATGCTGAGCCGTCTCATACTTTAGTAGCCGTTTCTGATATGCCCTCACAATGCTCTGAAGGGGTGAGGGATTTGTTATCTGAGGGAGAAATTTCTGATTCAGGAAAGACGCTTCCTCAGACAGATTCTGATATAACGGCCTTTAAATTTAACCTTGAACGCCTCCGCTTATTGCTTAAGGAGGTATTAGCAACTCTAGATGATTGTGACCCTATAGTGGTCCCAGAGAAATTGTGTAAAATGGATAAATACTTAGAGGTTCCTGTTTACACTGATGTTTTTCCAGTCCCTAAGAGGATTGTGAATATTATTGCTAAGGAGTGGGATAGACCAGGTATTCCGTTCACTCCCCCTCCTGTTTTTAAGAAAATGTTTCCCATATCTGACACCATAAGGGACTCATGGCAGACAGTTCCTAAGGTGGAGGGAGCTATTTCTACTCTGTCTAAGCTTACAACTATACCTATCGAAGACAGTTGTGCTTTCAAAGATCCTATGGATAAAAAATTACAGGGTCTCCTGAAGAAAATTTTTGTTCAAGGTTTTTCTCTCCAACCTATTGCGTGCATTGTTCCTGTAACGACTACAGCTGCTTTCTGGTTTGAGGCTCTAGAGGAGGCTCTTCAAATGGAGACTCCATTAGAGGAGATTATGGACAGAATTAAGGCCCTTAAGTTGGCTAATTCTTTTATTACAGATGCCGCATTTCAACTGGCTAAATTAGCGGCAAAGAATTCAGGTTTTGCCATTTTAGCATGCAGGGCGTTATGGCTTAAGTCCTGGTCTGCTGATTTGTCATCTAAATCTAAACTTTTGAACATTCCTTTCAAAGGTAAGACCCTATTCAGGCCTGAACTGAAAGAGATTATTTCAGACATCACTGGAAGGAAAGGTTATGCCCTCCCTCAGGATAGATCAAATAAGATGAGGACCAAACAGAATAATTTTCGTTCCTTTTGGAACTTTAAGTGTGGTCCCGCTTCAGCTTCCTCTACTGCAAAGCAAGAGGGGAATTTTGCCCAATCCCAGTTTGGAGACCTAACCTTGTTCCAAGCCTAACCAGGCTTGGAACAAGGGTAAACAGGCCAAGAAGCCTGCAGCTGCTTCTAAAACAGCATGAAGGGGTAGCCCCCGATCCGGGACCGGATCTAGTAGGGGGCAGACTCTCTCTCTTCGCTCAGGCGAGAGATGTTCACGATCCCTGGGCTTTAGAAATTGTGTCCCAGGGATATCTTCTGGAATTCAAAGACTCCCTTCCAAGGGGGAGATTTCACATTTCTCGATTGTCTGTAAACCAGACAAAGAGAGAGGCGTTCTTACGCTGTGTAGAAGACCTACATACCATGGGGGTGATCCGCCCAGTCCCAATAGAGGAACAGGGGCTAGGGTTTTATTCAAACCTGTTTGTGGTTCCCAAAAAGAGGGAGCTTTCAGACCAATCTTGGATCTCAAAATTCTAAACAAGTTCCTCAAGGTTCCATCATTCAAGATGGAGACTATTCGGACTATTCTACCTCTGATCCAGGAGGGTCAATATGACTACCGTGGACTTAAAGGATGCGTATCTACACATCCCTATTCACAGAGATCATCATCAATTCCTCAGATTTGCCTTTCTAAACAGGCATTTCCAGTTTGTGGCCCTTCCCTTCGGGTTGGCCACGGCTCCCAGAATTTTAACAAAAGTGCTAGGGTCCCTTCTGGCGGTTCTGCGACCACGGGGCATAGCAGTGGCGCCTTATCTAGACGACATCTTAATTCAGGCGTCGACTTGCCAGCTAGCCAAGTCTCACACAGACATTGTGTTAGCTTTTCTGAGAGCTCACGGGTGGAAGGTGAACATAAAAAAGAGTTCTCTCTTCCCTTTTATAAGAGTTTCCTTCCTAGGGACTCTGATAGACTCGGTAGAAATGAAAATATTTCTGACGGAGGTCAGAAAATTAAAACTCTTAACCACTTGCCGAGCTCTTCATTCCATTCCTCGGCCATCAGTGGCTCAATGTATGGAGGTAATCGGACTCATGATAGCGGCAATGGACATAGTTCCTTTTGCCCGCCTACACCTCAGACCACTGCAACTATGCATGCTCAAACAGTGGGATGGGGATTATGCAGATTTATCTCCTCAACTGCATCTGGACCAGGGGACCAGAGACTCTCTTCTCTGGTGGTTGTCTCAGGACCACCTGTCTCAGAGAATGTGTTTCCGCAGGCCAGAGTGGCTCATTGTAACGACAGATGCCAGCCTGCTAGGCTGGGGTGCAGTCTGGAACTCCCTGAAAGCACAGGGCTTATGGTCTCGCAAGGAAGCTCTCCTCCCAATAAACATTCTAGAACTGAGAGCGATATTCAATGCGCTTCAGGCGTGGCCTCAGCTTGCTGCGGCCAAATTCATCAGGTTTCAGTCGGACAACATCACGACTGTAGCTTATATCAATCATCAAGGAGTCATCTAGCGATGATGGAGGTAACCAAAATAATCCAGTGGGCAGAGGATCACTCTTGCCATCTCTCTGCAATCCACATCCCAGGGGTAGAGAACTGGGAGGCGGATTTTCTAAGTCGGCAGACTTTTCATCCGGGGGAGTGGGAACTCCATCCGGAGGTATTTGCCCAGCTGATTCAGCTATGGGGCACACCAGAATTGGATCTGATGGCGTCTCGTCAGAATGCCAAACTTCCTCATTACAGGTCCAGGTCCCGGGATCCCAAGGCGGTACTGATAGATGCTCTAGCAGTGCCTTGGTCCTTCAATCTGGCCTATGTATTTCCACCATTTCCTCTCCTCCCACGTCTGGTTGCCAGAATCAAGCAGGAGAGAGCTTCGGTAATTCTAATAGCACCTGCGTGGCCACGCAGGATTTGGTATGCAGACCTAGTGGACATGTCCTCGGTTCCACCGTAGACTCTGCCAATGAGGCGGGACCTTCTAATCCAAGGTCCGTTCACGCATCCAAATCTAATCTGACTGCTTGGAAATTGAACGCCTGATTCTATCAAAGCGTGGGTTCTCTGAGTCGGTCATTGATACCCTGATTCAGGCTAGAAAGCCTGTCACCAGGAAGATCTATCATAAGATTTGGCACAAATATCTTTATTGGTGTGAATCCAAAGGTTACTCGTGGAGTAAGATTAGGATTCCTAGAATATTGTCTTTTCTCCAAGAAGGTTTGGAGAAGGGATTATCTGATAGTTCCTTAAAAGGACAAATATCTGCTTTGTCTATTCTACTACACAAACGTCTGGCAGATGTCCCAGACGTTCAAGCATTTAGTCAGGCTTTGGTCAGAATCAAGCCTGTATTTAAACCTGTTGCTCCGCCATGGAGCCTAAACTTCGTTCTAAAAGTTCTTCAAGGGGTTCCGTTTGAACCTATGCATTCCATAGATATTAAGCTTCTATCTTGGAAAGTTTTGTTTTTAGTAGCTATCTCTTCGGCTCGAAGAGTTTCTGAGCTATCTGCTTTACAATGTGATTACCCTTACCTTGTTTTCCATGCAGATAAGGTGGTTTGGCGTACCAAACCTGGGTTTCTTCCTAAGGTTGTTTCTAATAAGAATATCAATCAAGAGATTGTGGTTCCTTCTGTGTCCTAATCCTTCATCTAAGAAGGAACGTCTGTTACACAATCTTGATGTGGTTCGTGCTTTAAAGTTCTACTTACAAGCAACTAGAGATTTCCGTCAAACATATTCTTTGTTTGTTGTTTATTCTGGTAAACTGAGAGGTCAAAGGGCTACGGCTACCTCTTTCCTTTTGGCGGAAAAGCATCATCCGTTTGGCCTATGAGACTGCTGGACAGCAGCCTCTTGAAAGAATTACTGCTCATTCTACTAGAGCTGTGTCTTCCACTTGGGCTTTTAAAAATGAGGCTTCTGTTGAACAGATTTGTAAGGCGGCGACTTGGTCTTCGCTTCATACTTTTTACAAATTTGATACTTTTGCTTCTTCAGAGGCTATTTTTGGGAGAAAGGTTCTACAAGCAGTGGTGCCTTCCGTTTAAGGTCCCTGTCTTGTCCCTCTCTTCATCCGTGTCCTAAAGCTTTGGTATTGGTATCCCACAAGTAAGGATGAATCCATGGACTCGATACATCTTACAAGAGAAAACATAATGTATGCTTACCTGATAAATTTATTTCTCTTGTGATGTATCGAGTCCACGGCCCGCCCTGTTTTTTAAGACAGGCATATATATTTTTATTTTAAAACTTTCAGTCACCACTGCACCCTATAGTTTCTCCTTTTTCTTCCTAGCCTTCGGTCGAATGACTGGGGGGTGGAGCTAAGGGAGGAGCTATATAGACAGCTCTTCTGTGGGTGCTCTCTTTGCCACTTCCTGTTGGGAAGGAGAATATCCCACAAGTAAGGATGAATCCGTGGACTTGATACATCACAAGAGAAATAAATTTATCAGGTAAGCATAAATTATGTTTTTGCCCCTTTTCATGTCATTTAGCTCTGAAATTTGAGCAACTTCTAATTCACTGAACTTGAAATGCACCTGCTGACTTGTCAAGGCTAACTCTGCTACGTATCTGTCCCAAAATGGCTTTATCAGATAACTGCGAATGCAGTTTCTACTAACTTTGCCAGTCACTAGTCTTGTTGTCTGCAGACTAAAGCCCAAATTGGCTCCTCCAAATAAGGCAAATGGACTTTGGCAATTGAAAAATAATTGCAGTAAAAGGGGTGTTTAAAAACATTAAGACTTGGCTGATTGTTCTATAGTAACACAACAGAACTGTCTTGTTATTAAGGGTGTTTAATATCTTCTTGTCTGATTATTATGTCTTTACTGTCCCTTTAAACAGACATTTCTGTTGTTGCTATAGAGTAACATATCAGCCTAGTCGTAATGTTTTTAATCCCTTGATGTTGTGACTTTCTGTTTAATCTGTTGTTTACTATCATAACTTGGTAACAATCTTGTATCGTAGCCCCTTTCCTGAAGGGGTTAAAACAAATTAACGTCCTTTTTACTGCAGTTCTTTATCAACCGCAACCCCCCACCTACCATTTGCCAATGTGGGTTTTAGTCTGCAGACAACAAGGCTAATTACGGTAAAATGTTAGTATAAAGTGCATTGTTTTGCAGTAGTAATCCGCTAAATCCAATAGGCACTGATATGCAGGGTTAGTCTTGAGACATCAGCATATTGCATTTTACATTCTGAGAATTAAACAATCCTTTATTACATGAAAAGGGGGCAAAATATATAATGAAAATATCTTGCAAAATTGTTTCATTACACATAACAAAACCTATACACATCTCAAGGGGTTTACTACGCCTTTAATGACTTCTTTTCTTACTCTGGCATCTATTAGGTCGGTATTCTTTACAGCGCAGGAAGTGATGACATTTCCTTGGCTCACATTTGGAGTTATTGCTGTTAATATTTTCTAAGAGTGTTATTTCATTATTCACAAAGGGCAATTGACTCTCCCCATCTGCTTTTGTAAACAAAAAATTTGTAGTTCCCGAGACCATTGGGTGCACAAGGGCAAACTGCACTTTAGCACAATGCAGGAAAACGAGAGGTTTTTATGTTCATGCAATAGCTGTGCATTGATGAGAACTTTAAACAACTTGTTTTAGGATATTATCTAATATTACAAATTTTAGTCAAATCCTCTCTGTGGCTTTAGTTTAGAAATAGCGAAATTTACCTTAAAGGGACACTGAACCCAATTTTTTTCTTTTGTGATTCAGATAGAGCATGAAATTTTAAGCAACTTTCTAATTTACTCTTAATATAAAATTTTCTTTATTTGAAATGCAAGAATGTAAGTTTAGATGCCGGCCCATTTTTGAACAACCTGGGTTGTTCTTGCTGATTGGTGGATAAATTCATCCACCAATAAAAGTGCTGTCCACAGTACTGAACCAAAAAAAGCTTAGATGCCTTTTTCAAATAAAGATAGCAAGAGAACAAAGAAAAATTGATAATAGGAGTAAATTAGAAAGTTGCTTAAAATTCCATGCTCTATCTGAATCATGAAAAAATTGGGTTCAGTGTCCCTTTAAGTACAAGGCTGCCCCTGCTGGCAGAATAAATCATTTGCTTTTATTTTCACATCATGTGAGTATAGCTTTGTCCAGATTTGCTCCTTGGGGAACAAGTAGACACGCTCATAACACTGTCAAATTTAAAGCAAGATATAATGAAACTGGCACATTATTTTTCACACTTTATTCCCTATGGATGTACATTTCAGGTGCACAGTTTTAATTCTCTGTATTTTTGTCCAGTGTAGTGCGATCAGTTCTACCACCAAACGGTACAACACTGGTATGTTTCAATATTAAAGGGACAGTCCACAAAGACATTGTTATTGTTTAAAATGATAGATAATGCCTTTAATACGCATTCCCCAGTTTTGTAAAACCATCCTTGTAGATTAATATACTTTATAACCTCTATACCTCTGCCTGTTTCTAAGCCACTACAGACAGCCTCTTATCACATGCGTTTATTTGCTTCTCACAACAGGATACTGCTAGTTCATGTAAGCCATATCAATAACATTGTGCTCATTCCCGTGGGTTGTGGCAGACACTGCACTAATTGGCTTAAATATAAGTCAAATACAAAGTCATGTGAGTAGGGGGCTCTCAGAAAACGATTAGATACAAGGTAATCACAAAGGTAAAAAGTGTATTAATATAACAGTGTTGGTTATGCAAAATTGGGGAATGGGTAATAAAGGGATTATCTATATTCTTAAAAAATAACATTGAGTTGATTGTCCTTTTTAAGCTCTGCAGGAAAACCAAGTTTGGGTGGTTTTAATTTTAAAGTAAAAATGGGGATAATGTGCATTTAGGAATCCTTTCACATACACAGTTGTGCAATGATATGAACAGAGTATCATATGCCTATTTGTGCCAGGTTATATGAGGTTTCATGAGAATAAGGTACATTGTAAATGGAGTAGACATGCAAAATAATTCACTAAAAATACAACCAGACATTATATTGACAAGACCAGTAAAGTTCCTTTTTTATAGCTATACTGTGTGTAACTGCAGAGCACTGTAAACAAATGACATTTTTGTACAAAACATTTGTAGGGTTTTGCCACTTCAGAGCAGACCAGGGATACACCCCTTAAAACCAATTTACATGTATTTGGTCTCCTGATATAAAATAGACCCCATATAGTATGGGCAGGCAAACCGTGATGGTAAACTTAAAGCAATGTCTAATTTTCATACAATTCTAATTTAAAAATAAACATGAGTAAGTCATGAAAAATTACAATGTTCAATTATAATACCTTTATTCGGAACAGCCACAATATACTGGTATCCGCCAACAGCCCCGTGAATAAACAATTATTTTTTCTTTTTCAAGATACGATGAGTCCACGGATTTCATCCTTGTGGGATATCGCCTCCTGGTCAGCAGGAGGAGGCAAAGAGCACCACAGCAGAGCTGTATAAATAGCTCCTCCCTTCCCTCCCAACCCAGTCATTCTCTTTGCCTGTGTTAGATAGGAGACGGCAAAGTGAGGTGTTAGTGAAGATTCTTCAATCAAGTGTTTATTATTTTTTAAGTGGTGCCACTGAGTGCTACTTTGTGCTAGGGTGTAGCCTAGACCAGATCAGTCTCTTCAGTAAAAAGAGAAGCATTTGGTGGCTTTAAAGCAGTGGTAACTTGTGGGACATAATTCTCACTGCGCCTCCCATATACTGTTGCTGCCCTATTGGGGGAAAAAACTCTGAGGGACCTTACTCTGTATTTTCCTTGTTATCCTCAGGTCCATGTGAGCAGTAGGACTTCACACACCTGGGAGCTGCCTTTGCTGTCGGCAACTGCTGAGGTAAGTGCCATTTTTTAGTTCTGGGCCGGGATATACCCTTAGAGGATATTAAGAACTCAGAAGATGTGGTCACTCATATTGTGAATACAAGACCTTTGAGACAGAGATGGGCTTTAATTAAGGTATGTTTTACTTTTAGACAGCACATGTAAAAATCTCCCAGCGGTTTCATTATCTACATGCCACTCGGGAGATGGCTCTGTTATTTCCCTAGGCGGGATAATTGACTCAGGGCCTGGGTTCAGATTCCCCTCGTCTCCCGGCAGTTACATAATAGAGCAATGCCGACCGGGAGATGCCTAATGGACGATTTTGTTCCCTAATGCTTCAGGAAATGGGAGTTTTGGGGGTTGTTTAGCGCCTTTTTTACATTATTGTGCACTTTAGCTCTTCTCCCGGCGGTTACAGAAAACAATTCCGACCGGGAGATGATTGCATGTTTAACTTCTGTATACGCCCACGAAGGGCGGTCCTTGGAGGCGTCTCTCACATTGTGCGCCTTTTGTTATCTCCCGGGCTGCAAGATAGAATTATGGACCCGCCGGGAGACATCTGCTGTGTTCAAACATTCTGGAACTGTTCAAATAACACGCTATTGATCATCTCCCGGCGGTTCAATAAGATCAATACATGCTGACCGGGAGATGACGGAGTGGTAAACTCTGCTTACGCCCACGAAGGGCGGTCTTTGCAGGCGTCTCTTACATTGCGCGCCTTTTTTTATCTGTTAAAGACTCTTTACATGACACGCTTTTGCTTGTCTCCCGGCGGGCAATAGTTCTACATACCGACCGGGAGATAGATATGTCAACACAGTAGGGTGGTCATTGTGGAGTATCGCACCCTGTTTCCCCTCTCTATATGGATCATTTTGATAGGGATCCAAGGAGATATGTTTTACCATATTTTAGACGCAATTGTAGTCTATTTATGAGTAACGCACACACACTAAAGGCCCTTACATAGTCTTTGTGTAACGGTGGGACTCCGGTTTATAGTTCATACTACTCAGAGGGAGTTACTACTGAGGGGTATTGTTAAACTAGCAATATTTTATACACTGTTTTGTGCCTATTTTCTGCAACTTCTTAATAAGGAAAAATGTTGTCCTTTTTAAAATTTAAAGTGATAGCAACACATTTGCTTGTGTTGATTTTTATGTTATATACTCCTTCTAAGGTGACTATTAGAAGTCTGGTGACACCGGTCAATACTTTCCGCATTTTTCTACCTATAGTGTCCGCTATTACTGCTCCCCCACAGGCAGTGTTCTGCGGTTCCTTGCATAGGCATTGCTTTGATGTCCTTAGCAATGTCTAGTTACAGCAATATTGATATTAATATTGGTCTGGTTCTGCATGACAGAAATAAGATGCTCTTTTATAATTTAAAGAGACAGTACGATTTTAAAAACAAAAAAAAGAAACATTGCAGCTGTTTTTTGTTATGTCATCCTTTGTGACTTAGGATGGTATAAAAACTCACATAATTAAATATAGCTGGTCTGGTAGCTCAGCAAATGCTGAGACACTAGGGCTTAATTCTGTAGCAACCCAAGGGTTGCGGGTTCGATTTCAGTGGTCGATAATATTAGTAGCGCCTTGAGACCCTTACGGGTGCTTAAACTACCTTCGGTGGCATATTGATTAGACAATCTAATTGAGTCGCTTCAGTCAGAGGCTCCCTTGGAGGAGATACAAGACAAGATAAAGGCAATGAAACTTGCTAATGCTTTTATTACAGACGCTTCTTTGCAGGTCTTAAGCTGGCAAATAAGAGTTTGGGTTTTCGGTTCTAGCCAGCAGGGCCTTATGGCTAAAGCCTTGGTCCGTGGATCTGTCTTCTAAGACTAAGCTCCTTACTATCTTTACAAGGGTAAGACCTTGTTCGGACCTGCTCTGAAGGAGTTCATCTCTGGTATCTCGGGAGGTAAAGGCCATCTTCTCCTGCAGGATAAGAAGATTAAACTTAAAGGACGACAGACTAATTTTCGTTCCTTTCAAAATAACAAAGGAATTGCTTCCTCTTCCTTCACCAAGCAGGAACAACCTAAGCCTGCATGGAGGCCCAACCCTTCTTGGAAGCCCAAGCAAACCAAGAAGCCTGAAATTGGAACTAAGTCCGCATGAAGGGCATGCTCCCGATCCGAGGCCGGATCTGGTAGGGGGCAGTCAGACTTGGGTGCGGGATTTTCAGGATCCCTGGGCTTTAGAAATGGTGTCCCAGGGGTACAAGTTGGAATTCAAAGATTTTTCCCCTAACGGCAGGTTCCTGCCTTCAAGATTATCTGCAGACCAGATGAAAGGAGGGGCGTTCTTACATTGCGTAGAGGATCTCTCTGTTAGGGGAGTGATCGTTCCTGTACAGGGTCAGGGTTTTTACTCTAATCTGTTTGTGGTTCCCAATAATGAAGGAATTTTCAGACCGATCTTGTACCTCAAGAGTCTAAACGAAATTCTAAGAGTTCCGTCTTTCAAGATGGATACGTTCCATGCTACCACTGATTCCAGAAGGTCAGTTCATGACCACAGTGGACCTAAAGGAAGCATGCCTACATGTTCCCTTTCTCAGGGACCATTACAAATTTCTATAGGTTTGCATTCTTAGTAAACACTTTCAGTGCATGGCGTTACCTCTCGGCCTGGCCACTGCTCTAAGATTATTTAGAGGTGCTGGGATCTCTTCCGGCGGTCTTTTGACCGCAGGGCATTGGAGCGGCGCTGTCTCTGAACAACATTTTAATTCAAGCGCCATTATTTCAACAAGCCAGATCCCATACCAACCTGGTATTATCCTTCCTGTGTACTCTCTAGCCTTCGGTGGCTCAGTGTATGGAAGTAAATGGGCTGCTGGTGGCGTCAATAGATATCATCCCTTTTGCTCGGTTCCATCTCAGACCTCTACAGCTTAGCATGCTCAGGCGATGGAACCAGGTTTATACAGACCTGTCTCCTCTTTTTTTAACTCTTAATCAGGAGGCAAGGGATTCTCTTGAGTGGTGATTGTCTCTGGATCATCTACCCCAGGGAACCTTCTTTTCGCAGGCCGGCTTGGGAATTTGTGACAACAGACTCCAGCCTTCTAGGGTGGGGAGCTGTCTGGTACTCCCTGAAGGCTTAGGGACTTTGGACTCAGTCAGAGTCAGTTCTCCCTATACACATTCTAGAACTGTGAGTGATTCTCTATGCGTTTCTGGCCTGGTCTCGGTTAGCTGCGTCCAAGTTTATCAGGTTCCAGTCGGACAATATGACTTCTGTGGCTTATATCACTCATCAGGGGGAACAAGACGTTCCCTAGCGATGACAGAAGTATCCAAAATGATTCAATGGGTGGAGACTCATTCTTGTTGCCTTTCAGTGATCCACATCCCGGGAGTAGACAATGGGAGGTTTTTTTTTTTTTTAGCAGACAGCCGTTCCATCCGGAGGTTTTTTCACACTGATCCTCAGGTGGGGACAGCCGGAGTTGGATCTGATGGCATCTTGAAGGAATGCCAAACTTCCGAGATACGGGTCGAGATCCATGGACCCCCAGACGGAGTTAATAGACGATCTGGCGGTTCCTTGGAACTTCAATCTAGCATACCTGTTTTTTCTCCATTTGCACCTCTTCCTCGCGTTATTGCCCAACTCTAACAGGAGAGGGCGTTAGTGATATTCATTGCATCGGCATCGCCTCACAGACTTGGGTATGCGGGCCTGATAGAGAGGGCATCTCTACCATCTTGGAGACTGCTGTTGAGAGGGGACCTTTTCATTCAGGGTCCCTTCCTTCATCCAAATCTAGTTTTTCTGAAGCTGTTTACATGGAGATTGAACGCTTAATTTTTTCCAAGCGTGGGTTCTCTGATACGGTAATAGAGACCTTGATTCCGGCTTGTGAGTTTGTAACTTGAGACTTCTACCATGAGACAGCCAGCTGTAGTAGCCTGATGGTTAGCTTAGCTGTCTAGCAAGCGGAAGGTTTGCAGTTTGAAACCAGCTGCAGCTATTTGCACCTTGTATGTGTGCTAGCAAGCTGTTAAAAAAATTAATCCAAGGGCTACTCTTGGAGTAGAGTTTAAATTACTAGTGTTTTGTCTTTTCTCCAGGAAGGTCTGGAGAAGGGTTTATCTGCTAGTTTCCTAAAGGGTTGAATTTCGGCTCTATCCTTTTCGTTTTCACAAACGTCTAGCAGGTGTACCAGATGTACAATCCTTTTGTCAGGTCTTGGTAAGAATCAGGCCTGTGTTACGACCAGTTTCTCCTCCATGGGGTCTTAATCTAGTTCTCAATGTTCTTCAAGGGACTCCGTTTGAGCCTATGCATTCCTTAGATATCAACTTGCTATCTGGGGAAGTTCTTTTTCTGGTTGCTATTTCTCTGCACGATGAGTCTCAGAACTCTCGGCGCTACAATGTGAATTGCCATTCCTTATTTTCCGCTCAGATAAGGTTGTGCTTGGAACAACATTAGGTTTTCTTCCTATAGTCGTTCGGTTGGGAACATTAACTAAGAAGTTGTTCCTTCCTTGTGTTCTAATCCTCCTTCCCAGAAGGAGTGACTTCTTCACAATTTAGTTGTGGTTCGGGCCCTGAAGTTTTATCACAGGCGACTAAGGACTTTCGTCAGTCCTCTTCTTTGTGATAGTTTTTTCTGGCAGACGTAAGGGTCAGAGTTACGTTTTTTTTCTCTTTCTTTGTGGATGAAGAGTATCATATGTCTCGCATATGAGACTACTGGACAACACCCTCCTGAGAGGGTTACGACTCATTTCACTAGGGCTGTGGCTTCCTCATGGGCATTCAAAGATGATGCTTCTGTTGAGCAATTTGCAAGGCTGCAACTTGGTCCTCTCCACACTTTTTCCAAATTTCACAAATTTGATACTTTTGCCTTTACTGAGGCTGTTTTTGGGAAGGAAAGTTCTTAAAGCAGTGGTGCCTTCCGTTTAGGTTCCCTGTCTTGTCCCTCCCTTTTCATTTATGTACTATAGCTTTGGTATTGGATGATGAAATCCGTGGACTCATCGTATCTTGAAAAAGAAATTTATGCTTACCTGAAAAATTTATTTATTTTTCGATACGATGAGTCCACGGCCTGCCTTGTTCTATTGAGACAGGTTTTTAAATTCTTGTTCAACTTCAGACACCCCTGCACATTGGCTTTTCCTTTCTCTTCCTAACTTCGGTCGAATGACTGGGTTGGAAGGGAGGAGCTATTTATACAGCTCTGCTGTGGTGCTCTTTGCCTCCTCCTGCTGACCAGGGAGGCGATATCCCACAAGTAAGGATGAAATCCGTGGACTCATTGTATCGAAAAAGAAATAAATTTATCAGGTAAGCATAAATTTCCTTTTTTTTTTTAACGATAATTGTGTGGTCCAATGAAATCTGTGGTGTGTGTTAGAAAAATATTTAAACCTTTGCACATGTGTTAGTGATGTCTTACAGCTTCTGATCTTTGCTAAAATGCCAAAACGCCACTGATTTAATTGGACCACGCAATTATCGTCCTAAAATAAAAAAAAATTTGTTATGGGGCTGTTGGTGGATACCAGTATATAGTAGCTGTTGCGTTCAGAATAAAGGTATTACAATTGAACATTGTACTTTTTCCTGACTTAAACTCATGTTTATTTTAGAATTGTATGAGAATTAGACATTGCTTTAAAGGGACACTGTACCCAAGTTTTTTCTTTCATGATTCAGATAGAGCATGCAATTTTAAGCATCTTTCTAATTTACTCCTATTGTCAAATTTTCTTTATTCACTTGGTAGTTTTATTTAAAAAGCAAGAATTTAAGTTTAGATGCCGGCCCATTTTTGGTGAACAACCTGGGTTGTCCTTGCTGATTGGACAGCACCAATAAACAAGTGCTGTCCATGGTTCTTAACCACAAATTGCCTGGCTCCTTAGCTGAGATGTCGTCTTTTTCAAATAAAGAAAGCAAGAGAACGAAGAAAAATTGATAATAGGAGTAAATTAGAAAGTTGCTTAACCCCTTAAGGACCAGCAACGTACCCTGTATGTCGCTGGCCTTTTTTTTGGGACTTGATTGTTTTATAGCGCGGTCTTGCCACCAGCGTTGAGACTGCTCTATTCCACAAAGCCTGCTGGAGGGAGGGCATTAATAGCGTGTTCTTGCTAGACTTGTGCTATTATGTCCTGAAAAAACCCTTAACGACCAGTGACATACAGGGTACATTGTGGTCATTAAGGGGTTAAAATTGCTTGCTCTATCTGAATTACAAAAGAAAAAAAAATTGGGTTCAGTGTACCTTTAAGTTTACCATCACTTTAAGCAGTATACACTCCAAACTCAGAGAGTGGGGTGCAGGGGGTTCTCCTTTTGTAGAGGTAAATTAAAAGAAACCAGTTATACATACTATATATTGTTTTAAACATGTTATAGGGGGTTTCATTTTGAGTTGGTCTCAACTAACCATTGGGTTAAAATAAAAATACCATCCACGGTAAGGAAAGAAATGTGTGTTGGGT
The DNA here is from genome assembly GCF_027579735.1 of Bombina bombina. Taxonomy (NCBI): domain Eukaryota; kingdom Metazoa; phylum Chordata; class Amphibia; order Anura; family Bombinatoridae; genus Bombina; species Bombina bombina. The sequence continues at coordinate 181,668,848 of NC_069508.1, read as the reverse complement.
GTTTTACTTTGTCACTTAAGGATGAAGGGACAAGTCTTGATGCAATTAGATCTCATTCAAATAGCCAGTTCTTAATGTAGTCACTTAGTTTTATAATTGGGCCACACAGTAATATAACAAAACGATAACTGTCCTGCAATCTCTTTAATGACGAGAGAAAACTGTTACTAATCTAAGCGCATGACTTTCTATAGAGTTCAACACTTGAATATATTTTTACTTGCAAACTGCTGTATTCCTCAGAAGATTCAGGGTCATCTGTGTGGGTTTTGTATGACACAAATCAAACCATAGGCTTTGCTAAATCAAGGAAATAAACGCACAGCAAATGACTCCTAGATTAATAGTTCTTACAGTGCAGCACATTTATATAAATCTGAATAATAAAAGGTGATACTGCTAGATTTGTTTTACAGTAAATTCTAGTCTGTGGAAGCAACTTGCTTTGTATTGTTACACTGTAGACACAAAATACAAGAATCTTGGGTGGGTGGGGGAGAGAGGAGTAAAATTTATAAACCAAACTCCCAAATATAGTCTTAATCTATCCATGGCTCCTAAACTATCATGTCACCTCTAGTATAATGCAGAAATAGATTTAGGCCCCAACTCTACTCTTAGTCATCCACAAGTGTTAGATGCTGAACACAGTTCTGATTTAGCAAGCGATTATATCAAACAAAATGTGTTGTGCAGTTTTTTTTTCATTTGAATTCAGACGGAATGGCCATTTCAGTTTTGAGTTATGTTCTCCAAATTCGTTGCCTTTGTAGAGATTTGATAAAACATTGGATCATATGCTCTGGGTACTCTAAAAGCTATTGCTGAAATAAAGGTCTTTTTTCAAGCTGCAAACATGCTTCTAGTAAAAGCTGTATATGTTCTTCTTTAATAAAATCATCACAATGTGCACTGAGCACATACAGCTCCGATTAGCAATGTCGCTGCTGATAGCAGATCTGCTGCCTCTGGGTTTCTGTAGTATACACCACTTCTTACAGGTGGCACAAGCGTGACTCACAGACTCCGCAAACAACTGTAGATCCTCCAAGCTGCACCATACACGATCATTATACCTGTATGGAAATGTAAGGCAAAGGTGCCCTTATTTAGTCAAAGAAGAACAGCGGCAGAATCTTGCTCCATGAATACAGAGTAGCTGTAGTAGGGTAATTTAGTTAAACTGCTAGCAATGAGACCATAAAATCCTGGCTTGTTTACAAATGCTAGGGAAACTGCTGTAAAGTAGGGGAGGAAATATATGGTTTGGTCCTCAATTATGTAATAAATGTATATGTAATTTGAATTAGTGACACAGAATTGTATTTTATCCATTCAGTATATGTTTAAAACCGCTCTCTAACCATTAATGGTTAATACATTGTAGCTTTGCAGTTACCTTAACCAGAAAGGATTTCATCCCATGTAACTAATCTATAGCATTGCTAAGCAAGTTAAAGAAAAATCTAAATTAAAACCTCTGTATCAATTTACAAGTCCTGATAATGCTCATTGGTTGACAGATACTTCCTGCTCATTGTTATTGGTGGATGGGTTCTTTATGCTTACTGAGCAAGTGCACAGCTGATTTCTTTCATGTAATTAACAAGAGTCCATGAGCTAGTGACGTATGGGATATACATTCCTACCAGGAGGGGCAAAGTTTCCCAAACCTTAAAATGCCTATAAATACACCCCTCACCACACCCACAAATCAGTTTTACAAACTTTGCCTCCAAGGGAGGTGGTGAAGTAAGTTTGTGCTAGATTCTACGTTGATATGCGCTCCGCAGCAAGTTGGAGCCCGGTTTTCCTCTCAGCGTGCAGTGAATGTCAGAGGGATGTGAAGAGAGTATTGCCTATTGAATGCAGTGATCTCCTTCTACGGGGTCTATTTCATAAGGTTCTCTGTTATCGGTCGTAGAGATTCATCTCTTACCTCCCTTTTCAGATCGACGATATACTCTTATATTTACCATTTCCTCTACTGATTCTCGTTTCAGTACTGGTTTGGCTTTCTACAAACATGTAGATGAGTGTCCTGGGGTAAGTAAGTCTTATTTTCTGTGACACTCTAAGCTATGGTTGGGCACTTTATTTATAAAGTTCTAAATATATGTATTCAAACATTTATTTGCCTTGACTCAGAATGTTCAACTTTCCTTATTTCCAGACAGTCAGTTTCATATTTGGGATTATGCATTGAATTATCATATTTTTTTCTTACCTCAAAAATTTGACTTTTTTCCCTGTGGGCTGTTAGGCTCGCGGGGGCTGAAAATGCTTCATTTTATTGCGTCATTCTTGGCGCGGACTTTTTTGGCGCAAAAATTATTTTCCGTTTCCGGCGTCATACGTGTCGCCGGAAGTTGCGTCATTGTTTGACGTTATTTTGCGTCAAAGATGTCGGCGTTCCGGATGTGGCGTCATTTTTGGCGCCAAAAGCATTTAGGCGCCAAATAATGTGGGCGTCTTTTTTGGCGCTAAAAAATATGGGCGTCATTTTTGTCTCCACATTATTTAAGTCTCATTATTTATTGCTTCTGGTTGCTAGAAGCTTGTTCACTGGCATTTTTTTCCCATTCCTGAAACTGTCATTTAAGGAATTTGATCAATTTTGCTTTATATGTTGTTTTTTTCTTTTACATATTGCAAGATGTTCCACGTTGCAACTGAGTCAGAAGTTACTACAGGAAAATCACTGCACAGTGCTGGAGCTACCAAGCTAAGTCTGCTATAAACTTTTGGTATCTGTTTCTCCAGCTGTTATTTGTATTGCATGTCATGTCAAACTTATTAATGCAGATAAAATTTCCTTTAGTACTGTTACATTACCTGTTGCTGTCCGTCAACATCTAATTTTCAGAGTGTTCCTGATAACATAAGAGATTTTATTTTTTAAATCCATTAAGAAGGCTATGTCTGTTATTTCTCCTTCTAGTATACATAAAAGTCTTTTAAAACTTCTCTTTTTTTCAGATGAATTTTTAAATGAACATCATCATTCTGATACTGATAATGGTTCTTCTGGTTCAGAGGTTTCTGTCTCAGAGGTTGATGCTGATAAATCTTTGTATTTGTTCAAGATGGAATTTATTCGTTCTTTACTTAAAGAAGTGTTATTTGCATTAGAAATAGAGGATACTGGTCCTCTTGATACTAAATGTAAACGTTTAAATAAGGTTTTTAAATCTCCTGTAGTTATTCCAGAAGTGTTTTATCTCCCTGATGCTATTTCTGAAGTAATTTCCAGGGAATGGAATAATTTGGGTAATTTATTTACTCCTTCTAGACGTTTAAGCAAATTATATCCTGTGCCATCTGACAGATTAGAGTTTGTTGGGACAAAAATCCCTAAGGTTATGGGGCTGTCTCTACTCCTGCTAATGTACTACTATTCCTATGGCAGATAGTACTTCATTTAAGGATCCTTTAGATAGGAAAATTGAATCCTTTCTAAGAAAAGCTTACTTATGTTCAGGTAATCTTCTTAGACCTGCTATATTTTTAGCGGATGTTGCTGCAGCTTCAACTTTTTGGTTAGATGCTTTAGCGCAACAAGTAACAGATCATAATTTTATAGCATTATTATTATTCTATAACATGCTAATAATTTTATTGGTGATACCATCTTTTGATATCATTAGAGTTGATGTCAGATATATGTCTCTAGCTATTTTAGCTAGAAAAGCTTTATGGATTAAACTTGGAATGCTGACATGTCTTCTAAGTCAACTTTGCTTTCCCTTCTTTCCAGGGTAAATAATCATTTCGTTCCTTTCCTCACAACAAGGAACAAAAGCCTGATCCTTCATCCTCAGGAGCGGTATCAGTTTGGAAACTATTTCCAGTTTGGAATATATCCAAGCCTTATAGAATCCTATAGCCAGCTCTTAAGTACCTATGAAGGTGCGGCCCTTATTCCAGCTCAGCTGGTATAGGGCAGATTACGTTTTCTTCAAAGAAATTTGGATCAATTCCGTTCTTAATCTCTGGTTTCAGAAACATTGTTTCAGGAAGGTACAGAATTGGCTTCAAGTTAAGGCCTCCTGCTAAGAGATTCTTTTCTTTCCCGTGTCCCAATTGACACAGCAAGGCTCAGCATTTCTGAAATGTGTTTCAGATCTAGAGTTGGCTGGAGTATTTATGCCAGTTCCAGTTCTGGAACAGGGGCTGGGGTTTTATTTTATCTCTTCATTGTACCAAAGAAGGTCAATTCCTTCAGACCAGTTATGGATCTATCATTATTGAATCGTTATGTTAGGATACCAACATTCAAGATGGTTACTGTAGGTCTATCCTGCCTTTTGTTTAACAAGGGCATTATATGTCTACAATAGATTTACAGGATGTGTATCTGCATATTCCGATTCATCCAGATCACTTTTAGTGTCTGAGATTCTCTTTTTAGACAAGCATTACCAGTTTTGTGGCTCTACTATTTGGTCTAGCCTCAGTTCCAAGAATTTTTTTCAAAGGTTCTCGGTGCCCTTCTTTCTGTAATCAGAGAATAGGGTTTTGGTATTTCCTTATTTGGACGATATCTTGGTACTTGCTCAGTCTTCTCATTTTCGAAGAATCTCATACGAATCGACTTGTGTTGTTTCTTCAAGTTCATGGTTGGAGGATCAATTTACCAATCAGTTTATTGATTCCTCAGACGAGGGTAACCTTTTTAGGTTTCTAGATAAATTCAGTGTCTATGACTCTGTCCTTGTCAGACAAGAGAAGTTTAACATTGATATCAGCTTGTCAAAACCTTCAGTCACAATCATTCCCTTTGGTAGCCTTATGCATGGAAATGTTGGATCTTAGGTCTGCCGCATCAGATGCGATCTCCTTTGCTCGTTTTCACATGCGACCTCTTCAGCTCTGTATGCTGAACCAATGGTGCAGGGATTACTCAAAGATAACTCAATTAATATCTTTAAACCGATTTTACGACACTCTCTGACATGGTGGACAGATCACCATCGTTTAGTTCAGGGGGCTTCTTTGTTCTTCCGACCTGGACTATAATCTCAACAGATACGAGTCTTACAGGTTGGGGAGCTGTGTGGGGGTATCTGACGGCACAAGGGGTTTGGGAATCTCAGGAGGTGAGATTTCCGATCAATATTTTGGAACCCCGTGCAATTTTCAGAGCTCTTCAGTCTTGGTCTCTTCTGAAGAGAGAGTTGTTCATTGTTTTCAGATAAGACATTGTCACAACTGTGGCATACATCAATCATCAAGGAGGGACTCACAGTCCTCTGGCTATGAAAGAAGTATCTCGAATTTTGGTTTGGGCGGAATCCAGCTCCTGTCTAATCTCTGCGGTTTATATCCCAGGTATGGACAATTGGAAAGCGGATTATCTCAGTCGCCAAACGTTGCATCCGGGCGAATGGTCTCTTCACCCAGAGGTATTTCTTCAGATTGTTCAAATGTGGGAACTTCCAGAAATAGTTCTGATGGCTTCTCATCTAAACAAGAAACTTCCCAGGTATCTGTCCAGATCCCGGGATCCTCAGGCGGAGGCAGTGGATGCATTTTCACTTCCTTGGAAGTATCATCCTGCCTATATCTTTCCGCCTCTAGTTCTTCTTCCAAGAGTAATCTCCAAGATTCTGAAGGAATGCTCGTTTGTTCTGCTGGTAGCTCCGGCATGGCCTCACAGGTTTTGGTATGCGGATCTTGTCCGGATGGCCTCTTGCCAACCGTGGACTCTTCCGTTAAGACCAGACCTTTTGTCTCAAGGTCCTTTTTTCCATCAGGATCTGAAATCCTTAAATTTAAAGGTATGGAGATTGAACGCTTGATTCTTGGTCAAAGAGGTTTCTCTGACTCTGTGATTAATACTATGTTACAGGCTCGTACATCTATATCCAGAGAGATATATTATAGAGTCTGGAAGACTTATATTTCTTGGTGTCTTTCTCATCATTTTTCTTGGCATTCTTTTAGAATACCGAGAATTTTACAATTTCTTCAGGATGGTTTGGATAAGGGTTTGTCCGCAAGTTCTTTGAAAGGACAAATCTCTGCTCTTTCTGTTCTTTTTCACAGAAAGATTGCTATTCTTCCTGATATTCATTGTTTTGTACAAGCTTTGGTTCGTATAAAACCTGTCATTAAGTCAATTTCTCCTCCTTGGAGTTTGAATTTGGTTCTGGGAGCTCTTCAAGCTCCTCCGTTTGAACCTATGCATTCATTGGACATTAAATTACTTTCTTGGAAAGTTTTGTTCCTTTTGGCCATCTCTTCTGCTAGAAGAGTTTCTGAATTATCTGCTCTTTCGTGTGAGTCTCCTTTTCTGATTTTTCATCAGGATAAGGCGGTGTTGCGAACTTCTTTTGAATTTTTACCTAAAGTTGTGAATTCCAACAACATTAGTAGAGAAATTGTGGTTCCTTCATTATGTCCTAATCCTAAGAATTCTAAGGAGAAATCGTTGCATTCTTTGGATGTTGTTAGAGCTTTGAAATATTATGTTGAAGCTACGAAATCTTTCTGTAAGACTTCTAGTCTATTTGTTATCTTTTCCGGTTCTAGGAAAGGCCAGAAAGCTTCTGCCATTTCTTTGGCATCTTGGTTGAAATCTTTAATTCATCTTGCCTATGTTGAGTCGGGTAAAATTCCGCCTCAGAGAATTACAGCTCATTCTACTAGGTCAGTATCTACTTCCTGGGCGTTTAGGAATGAAGCTTCGGTTGACCAGATCTGCAAAGCAGCAACTTGGTCCTCTTTGCATACTTTTACTAAATTCTACCATTTTGATGTATTTTCTTCTTCTGAAGCAATTTTTGGTAGAAAAGTTCTTCAGGCAGCGGTTTCAGTTTGAATCTTCTGCTTAGGTTTTTCATTAAACTTTATTTTGGGTGTGGATTATTTTCAGCAGGAATTGGCTGTCTTTATTTTATCCCTCCCTCTCTAGTGACTCTTGTGTGGAAAGATCCACATCTTGGGTAGTCATTATCCCATACGTCACTAGCTCATGGACTCTTGTTAATTACATGAAAGAAAACATAATTTATGTAAGAACTTACCTGATAAATTCATTTCTTTCATATTAACAAGAGTCCATGAGGCCCACCCTTTTTTTGGGGTGGTTATGATTTTTTTGTATAAAGCACAATTATTCCAATTCCTTATTTTATATGCTTCGCACTTTTTTTCTTATCACCCCACTTCTTGGCTATTCGTTAAACTGATTTGTGGGTGTGGTGAGGGGTGTATTTATAGGCATTTTAAGGTTTGGGAAACTTTGCCCCTCCTGGTAGGAATGTATATCCCATACGTCACTAGCTCATGGACTCTTGTTAATATGAAAGAAATGAATTTATCAGGTAAGTTCTTACATAAATTATGTTTTTTGCGTGTTTAGATTTAACCCCTTAAGGACTGGGCATTTTAGACAAACTTCCCCAAAAGAGCAGAGCATTTTTGCCATCACTACATTTAAACAGAAATAGTCATTTTTTATATTTACCTATCAAACTATAGGTAGACAACCCAAAGTATTGATCTAGGCCCATTTTTGTATATTTAATGCCAGCATTTCACCGCCAAATGTGATCACATTAAAAAAAAAAAAAAAAACTTTCACAATTTTAGGTTTCTTACTGAAATTATTTACAAAACAGCTTGTGCAATCATGGTACAAATGGTTGTAAATTATTCTCTGGGATCCCCTTTGTTCAGGTATAGCAGATATATATGGCTTTGGTATTGCTTTTTGGTAATTAGAAGGCTGCTAAATGCCACTGTGTACCACACTTGTATTATACCCAGCCTGACCCCTCTCAAACAGCTCTCTTCCCTCCCCCACCCCAGTCTTTTTTTTCTGTAGTGTAGCTGGCCCCCCCAAATCTCTTTCCCTCAATGGATCCCACAGAGGATCCCCCTTATTGCCCTTCCTTCCTCCACCTCACTTATTTTTTTCCCTGCTGCGTAGCGGTCCCGCCACCTCCCACCCACCAACGAGTGGCCTTCTCTGCATCGGTAACTCTGCAAATCTATTTCTGCAGTGTCCCACTTGTGGGGCATGCAGAAATAATGCAAGATCGTGGCAGAGAAAAGCCCAAGACTGCGGCGACGTACAGGGTACATAGCTGGTTCTTAAGGGCATAACGACCAGCGTCGTACAGGATATGTTAGAACATTTTCACGTACAATATCCCTTTAAAGCAGGGATGGGGAACCTTGGCACTCCTGATGTTTCAGAACTACATTACCCATGATGCTTAGGAACTCTGAAGTCCCGTTGAGCATCATGGGAAATGTAGTTCTAAAACATCTGGAGGGTTAAGGCTCCCCATCCCTGCTTTAAGGACTCAGACGTTCATTCAATGTTTGTGACACTTTTCTAAATAAATCTGATTTAATCCCCTCTATACCCACATCAGCAAAATGTGAAGGTGACTAGATAATGACAGTCAGCAAATCTTGCAGTTTAATATTTAAATGTATAGTTATTGTAGGTTAATCTTATTATTCTGTTATTTTCAAGCATATAAATGTGTGTAATCCATACTGTTAAAGCTGTCTAAATATTTTATTTGTTCAGACCTTTTTGTATAAGCTATTTCCAGCCCCCTTGCTTGCTGAGACTCACAAGATCAAGTTGCTGCCCCCTCCCCATAAAATCTAATGGCTAAGGAACCTTGAATAATTTCTTTTTGCACTTATTCCTAATGTCACTACATTTCTATGCAAGAAAGACTTGTGAAAGTTGGTCTATTTTCATATTTATGAAGTTTTATTAAAGTCTTAATGCTGTAAATAAATAGACTGTAAGATCGATTAAGCTAAATAATCTAATTAGACATGGAAATAAAACACACTGCCAGCAAACCTTTTAAATCAGGCTCTCTTGTTCTGTGTATATTTATGGATGTATAGGATATTTCTTATGTTTTGCCAATGCAATCTAAGTGTATATAATTGTTTCTGTAAAAATTAACAAGTTAAGGATTTTAAATGTTTGTTGTTTTTTTTTGTAGTAATTTCTCAACTTTCTGATTAAAATGTCTCGTCTTTCATTTGTCTATTTTTTGGTAAACATTATTCAATTCTGTCAAAATACAATTAAACTTACAACTATGAATAAATACAACGGGGACTGGAACAGAATGGATTTGCTAATCCGTGTGTAAACAAACCAGTTGCTCCTTCAAGAAAGGATACCAAGAGACTGAAGTAAATTGGAAAAAGTTTACAAGTGTATGCTTGGTGTGAATCATGTTTTTAAAAAAAAAAATTGTTTCAAGGGGGCAGAGCTTGACTGGGAAGGAGTATGGCTGCAGAGTGATAGTGCAGGAGACCCATTTTTGACAAGGAAGAGAGCTTATGCATCCTATAAAATAAAGAAATATTGAGTAGGGATTTTATATTTAAAAAAAACAAACCCTTTTTAAACTGACAAAAAAAATATTACACAGGTGGTCATTTTTTTAAATTAATTGGCACACTTTAGAGTAGCCAAGTCATCTGAGTGAACATATATGCCCCAAACTCCCATCAGGATAAATTCTTTAAGAAATTTTCTAACGTATTAGAGGAAGGGAAAGGATCATTTATATTCTGTGGGGGCTTCAATATTACCCTTAACCAGACCGTAAATGCTTCTTCTGGAACCTCCTACATTTAACCTAACTTCAATACCAGAGTCAGGGCATGTCTGAAAGATTTAGTCCTACAAGACGTATGGCGAATTACTCATCCAAATAACAAAACAAACACTTTCTATTCCTCACCCCATAGTAGTCACCAGGGCCGCTACTAGAAATTTTGGGGGCCCTGACTTAACTATTGATCAGGGCCCCCCGCTCCTTTGACATGGGCAATTTTTGACCAAGTGACTAAAACGTATATGCACTTTATTCTTAAATCTCTATTTAAACTTGGAAATGTTGTAAAGGTAATAACATACACACATAAGGATTCACATAAAGACACTCTAGCAGACACGCAAAAACACACACAAAAACTCAGCACTTGTTTACATTGACCTGACAAGTAATGAGGTAAACTACAGTTTTGTAAAAAAAAAAGATTTAGAAAACAAAATATGGAGTTCTGCTTATCTTTTTGTAAAGGAAGATGCCAACTAAATGACGACAACAGCATGCAGTGGCTGAAAGGAAGGGCCCTGAACTGCCTAAACAATAATTTAAAGGTTAAATGGTGGATTGGCGACTTCCGGAAAGGTCTCGTTAGTCTCATAGTCTGTAGAAAGATGTGAATAATCAGTAGTAAGGTCAAAATGTCCTAAAAAGGAACAGACAATGGACACGCACACAAACTCAAACTTGCACATACACCCAAGGAAACACCAACAGAGACAGCCTCAGAAAACACACAAAGACATGCACACACACAGAGAGACATATATACACACACCCTCACTGAGACATCCACAGAAAATGCACAAAGACAAACACCCTCACAGAGACATCCACAGAAAACCCAGACAGACATACATACACACACACACCTTCACAGAGACAGCCACAGAAAACAGACACACACACCCTAACAGAGGCATCCAGAGAAAATACACAAAGACAAACATACACACCCTCACAGAGACACTCATAGAAAAAGCTCAGACATATGCACACACCCTCAGAAAATGCACAAAGACATACACACCCTCACAGAGAGACCCACAGGAAAAAAAAAATACACACACTCAGAGACACAAACCAAAGCACAAAGACATAAACACAGACACCCACAGAAACACTCACAGGAGGAAACATTTACACACCTTGAATCCTCTAAATCAACATTGTGTGACATGCATGATAAAAAAAATTGCAGAAATTAACTTTTTAAAGAATCATATTTGTAAATATGCAAACAAAAATAATTTTGTGAATTCAAAATATTACATTAATGATCTGGGTAGATGGCTAGATAAAGAAAAGTACTTTTAAAAGGTTGACATATGCTTGCTTGTTTGTTTTTCCCCCAACCAAGAGCACCACTTCAAATATAGTGTACAAATGTTCCCATCTGTCAGCTGTACTTATAGAGTACAACATTTTCAAAATCCATATGGTATTGGTGGAATCATAAGTTGTGGTACTCATACCATTAGATCTGGTTAAATGCAGGATTTAGGCGCGTTGGTATGTATTTCAAAATTAAGTCAGCTGTAGTGTAAACTGAACAGTTTAAAGTTAACCTGTCTCATTTCAAACACTGAGCAATCTTAGTCTGAGAGTATAACATTTTATGCAGATGTAAAAATCTTAGATAAAATGCCTCCTTGCATCTGGAAAGTCCTTGCATAAAGGGGCAGTAAACTGGAATGTAATTAATATAATATATATATAAATAAAAAAAAATGCATATCTGCCAAAATTGGCACCTACCATTTGTGTATTGAGGAGGAAACATTTCTGCATGGTTCTAAATATAGAATTTCTACAGCATTGTCAAATAATCATAAATACACTGCTGTTAAAAAAAAAAAACAGAATTTATGCTTACCTGATAAATTACTTTCTCTTGCGGTGTATCCAGTCCACGGATTCATCCATTACTTGTGGGATATTCTCATTCCCTACAGGAAGTGGCAAAGAGAGCACACAGCAGAGCTGTCCATATAGCTCCCCCTCTAGCACCCCCCCCCCAGTCATTCGACCAAAGGTTAGGAAGAAAAAGGAGAAACCATAGGGTGCAGTGGTGACTGTAGTTTAAATTAAAAAATAATTTACCTGACTTAAATGCCAGGGCGGGCCGTGGACTGGATACACCGCAAGAGAAAGTAATTTATCAGGTAAGCATAAATTCTGTTTTCTCTTGCAAGGTGTATCCAGTCCACAGATTCATCCATTACTTGTGGGATACCAATACCAAAGCTTTAGGACACGGATGAAGGGAGGGAACAAGACAGGTACCTTAAAAACGGAAGGCACCACTGCTTGCAAAACCTTTCTCCCAAAAATAGCCTCCGAAGAAGCAAAAGTATCGAATTTGTAAAATTTGGCAAAAGTATGCAGTGAAGACCAAGTCGCTGCCTTACAAATCTGTTCAACAGAAGCCTCGTTTTTAAAAGCCCATGTGGAAGCCACTGCTCTAGTAGAATGAGCAGTAATAGTTTCAGGAGGCTGCTGGCCAGCAGTCTCATAGGCCAAACGGATGATGCTTTTCAGCCAAAAGGAAAGAGAGGTAGCAGTCGCTTTCTGACCTCTCCTCTTACCAGAATAGATAACAAACAAGGAGGATGTTTGTCTGAAATCCTTAGTTGCTTGTAAATAGAATTTTAAAAGCACGAACCACATCAAGATTGTTCAACAGACGTTCCTTCTTCGAAGAAGGATTAGGACACAGAGAAGGAACAACTATTTCCTGGTTAATATTCTTGTTAGAAACAACTTTAGGAAGAAAGCCAGGTTTGGTACGCAAAACTACCTTATCTGCGTGGAACACCAGGTAAGGTGAATCACACTGTAAGGCAGATAATTCTGAAACTCTTCGAGCAGAAGATATAGCTACCAAAAACAAAACTTTCCAAGATAATAACTTAATATCTATGGAATGTAAAGGTTCAAACGGAACCCCTTGAAGAACTTAAAGAACTAGATTTAGACTCCATGGCGGAGCCACAGGTTTATAGACGGGCTTGATTCTGACTAAAATGATAAATACCACGGTATCACAAAAATCAAAATGCGAAATAAATGTGATAAAAAATAGAAAAAACATAATTTATGCTTACCTGATAAATTTATTTCTCTTGTAGTGTGTTCAGTCCACGGGTCATCCATTACTTATGGGATATATTCTCCTTCCCAACAGGAAGTTGCAAGAGGATCACCCAAGCAGAGCTGCTATATAGCTCCTCCCCTCACATGTCATATCCAGTCATTCGACCGAAACAAGACGAGAAAGGAGAAACTATAGGGTGCAGTGGTGACTGGAGTTATAATTTAAAATTTAGAACCTGCCTCAAAAAGACAGGGCGGGCCATGGACTGAACACACTACAAGAGAAATAAATTTATCAGGTAAGCATAAATTATGTTTTCTCTTGTTAAGTGTGTTCAGTCCACGGGTCATCCATTACTTATGGGATACCAATACCAAAGCTAAAGTACACGGATGATGGGAGGGACAAGGCAGGAACATTAAACAGAAGGAACCACTGCCTGTAGAACCTTTCTCCCAAAAACAGCCTCCGAAGAAGCAAAAGTGTAAAATTTGGAAAAAGTATGAAGAGAAGACCAAGTTGCAGCCTTGCAAATCTGTTCAACAGAGGCCTCATTCTTAAAGGCCCAGGTGGAAGCCACAGCTCTAGTGGAATGAGCTGTAATTCTTTCAGGAGGCTGCTGTCCAGCAGTCTCATAGGCTAAACGTATTATGCTACAAAGCCAAAAAGAGAGAGAGGTAGCCGAAGCCTTTTGACCTCTCCTCTGTCCAGAGTAAACGACAAACAAAGAAGAAGTTTGCCGAAAATCTTTAGTTGCCTGTAAGTAGAACTTCAGGGCACGGACCACGTCTAGATTATGCAAAAGACGTTCCTTCTTTGAAGAAGGATTAGGACATAATAATGGAACAACAATCTCTTGATTGATATTCCTGTTAGAAACAACCTTAGGTAAAAACCCAGGTTTAGTACGCAGGACTACCTTGTGTGAATGAAAGATCAGATAAGGAGAATCACAATGTAAGGCCGATAACTCAGAGACTCTTCGAGCCGAGGAAATAGCCATCAAAAACAGAACTTTCCAAGATAAAAGCTTAATATCAATGGAATGAAGGGGTTCAAACGGAACACCCTGAAAAACTTTAAGAACCAAATTTAAGCTCCACGGAGGAGCAACAGCTTTAAACACAGGCTTAATCCTAGCCAAAGCCTGACAAAAAGCCTGGACGTCTGGATTCTCTGCCAGACACTTGTGTAAAAGAATAGACAGAGCAGAAATCTGTCCCTTTAGTGAACTAGCGGATAAACCCTTTTCTAAACCCTCTTGTAGAAAAGACAATATCCTAGGAATCCTAACCTTACTCCATGAGTAACTCTTGGATTCACACCAATATAAATATTTACGCCATATCTTATGGTAAATTTTTCTGGTAACAGGTTTCCGAGCCTGTATTAATGTATCAATAACTGAATCCGAAAACCCACGCTTTGATAGAATCAAGCGTTCAATTTCCAAGCAGTCAGCCTCAGAGAAATTCGGTTTGGATGGTTGAAAGGACCCTGAACTAGAAGGTCCTGCCTCAGGGGTAGAGACCATGGTGGACAGGACGACATGTCCACTAGATCTGCATACCAGGTCCTGCGTGGCCACGCAGGCGCTATCAGAATCACCGATGCTCTCTCCTGTTTGATCCTGGCAATCAGTCGAGGAAGCAATGGAAAAGGTGGAAACACATAAGCTATGTTGAAAACCCAAGGGGCTGCTAGTGCGTCTACCAGCACCGCTCCCGGGTCCCTGGACCTGGATCCGTAACAAGGAAGCTTGGCGTTCTGGCGAGATGCCATGAGATCCAGATCCGGTTTGCCCCAACGACGAATCAGTTGAGCAAATACCTCCGGGTGAAGTTCCCACTCCCCCGGATGAAAAGTCTGGCGACTTAGAAAATCCGCCTCACAGTTCTCCACGCCTGGGATGTAGATCGCTGACAGGTGGCAAGAGTGAAACTCTGCCCAGCGAATTATCTTCGAGACTTCCACCATCGCTACGGAACTCTTGGTTCCCCCTTGATGATTGATGTAAGCCACAGTCGTGATGTTGTCCGACTGAAATCTGATGAACCTCAGTGTGACGAACCAAGGTTATCCAACCCTGCACCAGTCACTTATTTGGCACAGAAAGGGTTTTCAGCCCCCTTTTCTGTCACCTATAGCTCAAATGCTGCCACCACTTAAAATTTATTAAAGGGAAAATTTTAAGGAAAACCCCAGACTTTACACATTAACTCTAGAAATACAATTTAGCAGAAAATAACCTAAAATTATGCAGTTCTAATATTCCAGTCTCTTTCAGTAAAGTGGTTCAATTATTAGACAAAGGCCAAACTTAATAAAGGAATTATTTATTATGCCAAAAATATTATGCACAATGCATTAATAATAAAAAGTTGTTACAAATAAAATTACACACGCAAACAGTGTTTTAAAATAAAAAGGAGAAAAACAGAATTGAATACTTTACTAGCTTCAAGATCTGCGCCAGGGGAATGGCAAGAAAATGATGGTTCCTTACTTCTGTACAGCAGCTCCCCTTGTAAGAATGACAATCTTATTGTTAAAAAATAAGATTCTTAAACCTACTTCTCAGAGATCATGTTGCTTAACCACACCCTCCTGGGCGGGCTAAGAAACCCCACTGTCTTTACAAACTTCAATAGACTAAATTTCTTGCCTGAATTTATACAATCCATTATCATTCCTGCTAGGTAAGAAATTTCTATATTTACATATTTAGAACCTCTTAGTTTTATTGGGAGAACCAGTTTGATATAAAATATGCCATAGGTTGTCATATTTACCTGCCGTTAAGGTTATAACACTTTTAACCCACATATGTACATAATATACCAATGTCCTGTCAGTGACCTGGTCAGTTTTTGTAATGAAGGGCCTGTTTTGCATCATGCATTCTATTGACAGCTTAAGCCATAAACTTTATCCTGTGTATCTCTGTGACTAAGAGCTTCAGTGATTTTATGACTCAATGCATACACACTAGCATTTGGTGGCTAGTTAGAGGGTTCTGGCACTTCAAAGAAAATACAAACACAATTCTTCTTGAAAACAAATAACTGTTTTGAGTGCAAGCTGCACAAAGTTAACTCCTTAGGAGCTGAATCCTGAGATATTTGTGACACTCAGTGTTGCTAACTGAGGCCAAGCTAGAAGAGCATTGAATATTGCTCTCAATTCTAGAATGTTTATTGGGAGGGGTTTCTCCTCCTGAGTCCACGATCCCTGAGCCTTCAGGGAGTTCCAGACTGCTCCCCAGCCTAGTAGGCTGGCATCCGTTGTTACAATCGTCCAATCTGGTCTGCGAAAGGTCATTCCTTTGGACAGATGAACCCGTGACAACCACCAGAGAAGAGAATCTCTGGTCTCCTGGTCCAGATTTAGCAAAGGGGACAGATCTGAGTAATCCCCGTTCCACTGACTTAGCATGCATAGTTGCAGCGGTCTGAGATGCAGGCGCGCAAATGGCACTATGTCCATTGCCGCGACCATTAAGCCGATTACTTCCATGCACTGAGCTACTAATGGGCTTGGAATGGAGTGAAGAACACGGCAAGCATTGAGAATCTTTGATAACCTGGACTCCGTCAGGTAAATCTTCATCTCTACAGAATCTATAAGAGTCCCTAGAAAAGGAACCCTTGTGAGTGGTAACAGAGAACTCTTTTCCATGTTCACTTTCCACCCATGCGCCCTCAGAAATGCTAGAACTATCTCTGTATGAGACTTTGCATTTTGAAAACTTGACGCTTGTATCAGAATGTCGTCCAGGTACGGAGCCACCGCTATGCCTCGTGGTCTTAGTACCGCCAGAAGTGAGCCCAGAACCTTTGTAAAAATTCTCGGGGCCGTAGCTAACCCGAAGGGAAGAGCTACAAACTGGTAATGCCTGTCTAGAAAGGCAAACCTTAGGTACCGATAATGATCTTTGTAAATCGGTATGTGAAGGTAGGCATCCTTTAAGTCCACTGTGGTCATATATTGACCCTCTTGGATCATGGGTAGGATGGTCCGAATGGTTTCCATCTTGAACGATGGAACCCTTAGGAATTTGTTTAAGATTTTCAAGTCTAAGATTGGTCTGAAGGTTCCCTCTTTTTTGGGAACCACAAACAGATTTGAGTAAAACCCTTGCCCTTGTTCCGTTCACGGAACTGGGTGGATCACTCCCATCACTAAGAGGTCTTGTACACATTGTAGAAATGCCTCTTTCTTTACTAGGTTTGTTGATAACCTTGACAGATGAAACCTCCCTTGTGGAGGAGAAGTTTTGAAATCCAGAAGGTATCCCTGAGATATAATCTCCAACGTCCAGGGATCCTGTACATCTCTTGCCCAAGCCTGGGCAAAGAGAGAAAGTCTGCCCCCCACTAGATCCGTCTCCGGAAAGGGGGCCCTGTCTTCATGCTGTCTTAGGGGCGGAAGTAGGCTTTCTGGCCTGCTTGCCCTTGTTCCATGACTGGTTGCCTTTCCAACCCTGTCTGTAACGAGCAGTAGTTCCTTCCTGTCTTGGAGCGGAGGAAGTTGATGCTGCTCCTGCCTTGAAATTACGAAAGGCACGAAAATTAGACTGTTTGGCCTTTGATTTGGCCCTGTCCTGAGGAAGGGTGTGACCCTTACCTCCAGTAATGTCAGCAATAATTTCCTTCAAGCCGGGCCCGAATAAGGTCTGCCCTTTGAAAGGAATGTTCAGTAGTTTAGACTTAGAAGTTACATCAGCTGACCAGGATTTAAGACATAGCGCTCTGCGCGCCTGTATGGCGAATCCGGAATTCTTAGCCGTAAGTTTGGTTAAATGCACTACGGCATCTGAAACAAACGCATTAGCCAGCTTAAGCGTTCTAAGCTTGCTCAAAGTCTCATCCAATGGTGCTGTGCGAATCGCCTCTTCCAGAGACTCAAACCATGCAAGAGGCTGTAATATAAAACCTTGTTGAACAAACATTTTCTTAAGGTAACCTAATTTTTTATCCATTGGATCTGAGAAAGCACAGCTATCCTCCACCGGGATAGTGGTACGCTTGGCTAAAGTAGAAACTGCAACCTCCACCTTAGGGACCGTCTGCCATAAGTCTCGTGTAGTGGCGTCTATAGGGAACATTTTTCTAAATATCGGAGGAGGGGAAAAAGGCACACCGGGTCTATCCCACTCCTTGCTAATAATCTCTGTAAGCCTTTTTGGTATAGGAAAAACGTCAGTACACACCGGTACTGCATAGTATTTATCCAGCCTACATAATTTCTCTGGGATTGCCACCGTGTCACAATCATTCAGAGCCGCTAACACCTCCCCTAACACGCGGAGGTTCTCAAGCTTAAATTTAAAATTTGAAATTTCTGAATCCGGTCTCCCCGAATCAGAACCGTCACCCACAGAATGAAGCTCTCCGTCCTCATGTTTTGCAAATTGTGACGCAGTATCAGACATGGCTCTCGTGTCATCGGCGCGCTCTGTCCTTAACCCAGAGCTATCGCGCTTGCCTCTTAACTCGGGCATATTGTATAATACTTCTTTCATAATATTAGCCATATCATGTAAAGTGATTTGTAAGGGCCTTGATGTACTTGGCGCCTCAATCTCACGCACCTCCCGAGCGGGAGACGCAGGTACTGACACGTGAGGAGAGTTAGACGGCATAACTTCCCCCTCGTTGTCTGGTGATAATTTCTTTATCGGTACAGATTGACTTTTATTCAAAGTAATATCAATACAATTGGTACACATATTTCTATTGGGCTCCACATCGGCTTTTGAACATAATGAACAAGCAGATTCCTCTGTATCAGACATGTTTAAACAGACTAGCAATGAAGCTAGCAAGCTTGGAAATTACTTTCAATAAGTTTACAAGCAATATAAAAAACACAGTTGAATAACAAAGAACTAATTCAGTTATAGTGAACAATTCTTAACGGTAAATGTATTAATTAGCAGAGGATTGCACCCATTAGCAAAAAGATGATTAACCCCTCAATACCCAAAAACGGATATCAAATTAAGATTTAACGCTTTTATCACAGTCAAACACACTGTCACAGGTCTGCTGTGACTGATTACCTCCCTCAAAAACGAATTTTGAAGACCCCTGAGCTCTCTAGAGACGTCCTGGATCAAGGAGGAAGAAGCAGGAAGACTGTGCTAGAATTTTAACTGCGCAACAAGGCGCTAAAAAAAGGGCCCCTCCCACTCATATTACAACAGTGGGAGACCTGATATAACGGTTTCTATGCAGAAAAATACGTTAGCCATGTGGAAAAAAATCATGCCCAAAAGGATTTATCACCAAAGTACCTCACAAAACGAATAACATGCCAGTAAACGTTTTAAAAACAAACTATTTCAATGTCATGCAAAGTTATCACTAAGCCTGCTACCAGTCGCTTCTACTGCAGTTAAGGCTTATGCATTATTTCAGTATTAACAGTATTTTCTCAGTCAAATTCTAGTCCCTAGAAAATAACTCAACTGCGCATACATTTATCAGCCTGATACCAGTCGCTACTACTGCATTTAAGGCTGTACTTACATCATACGGGTAACAGCAGTGTTTTCTTAGTCAATTCCATTCCCAGAAAATATTGTACTGCACATACCTCATTTGCGGGAGACCCCGCATGCTATTCCCATTTTCTGAAGTTACCCCACTCCTCAGAATGTCGAGAACAGCCAGTGGATCTTAGTTACGCCTGCTAAGATCATAGAAAACGCAGGCAGATTCTTCTTCCAAATACTGCCTGAGATAGAAAAACAGCACACTCCGGTGCCATTTAAAATAACAAACTTTTGATTGAAGAATAATTAAGTAAAAACTCCAACTCCTCTTGCGACCTCCTTCTTTGTTGAGAGTTGCAAGAGAATGACTGGATATGACATGTGAGGGGAGGAGCTATATAGCAGCTCTGCTTGGGTGATCCTCTTGCAACTTCCTGTTGGGAAGGAGAATATATCCCATAAGTAATGGATGAACCGTGGACTGAACACACTTAACAAGAGAAACATAATTTATGTAAGAACTTACCTGATAAATTCATTTCTTTCATATTAGCAAGAGTCCATGAGCTAGTGACGTATGGGATATACATTCCTACCAGGAGGGGCAAAGTTTCCCAAACCTCAAAATTCCTATAAATACACCCCTCACCACACCCACAATTCAGTTTAACGAATAGCCAAGAAGTGGGGTGATAAGAAAAGAGCGAAAGCATCAAATAAGGAATTGGAATAATTGTGCTTTATACAAAAAAAATCATAACCACCACAAAAAGGGTGGGCCTCATGGACTCTTGCTAATATGAAAGAAATGAATTTATCAGGTAAGTTCTTACATAAATTATGTTTTCTTTCATGTAATTAGCAAGAGTCCATGAGCTAGTGACGTATGGGATAATAAATACCCAAGATGTGGAACTTCCACGCAAGAGTCACTAGAGAGGGAGGGATAAAATAAAGACAGCCAATTCCGCTGAAAAATTAATCCACTACCCAAATCAAAAAAAGTTTCAATTTTTATAATGAAAAAAACTGAAAATATAAAGCAGAAGAATCAAACTGAAACAGCTGACTGAAGTACCATTCTACCAAAACTGCTTCTAAAGAAGAGAAAACATCAAAATGGTAGAACATAGTAAAAGTATGCAAAGAAGACCAAGTCATTGCTTTGCAAATCTGATCAACAGAAGCTTCATTCTTAAAAAGCCCAGGAAGTAGAAACTTACCTAGTAGAATGAGCCGTAATCCTCCGAGGCAGGAATCCACCCGACTCCAAATAAGCATGATGAATCAAAAGTTTAAGCAAGATGCCAAATAAATGGCAGAAGCCTTTTGACCTTCCTAACACCAGAAAAGAAACAAATAGACTAGAAGACTATCTGAAATCTGAATAGCTTCAACATAAGATTTCAAAACTCTTACCATATCCAAAGAATGTAAGAATCTTACCAAAGAAGTCTTAGGAAAAGACAATAATTCCTCCCTAATGTTGATAGAAATCACAACTTTAGGTAAGAATTGAAATGAGGATAGCAAAAACCACCTTATCCTGATGAAAAAAATCAGAAAAAGGAGACTCACAAGAAAGAACAGATAATTCAAAAATTGTTCTAGCTGAAGAGATGTCTAAAAGAACAATACTTTCCATGAAAGTAAATAATGTCTAGAGAAAACATATGCTCAAATAGAAGAGCCTGTAAAGCCTTTAGAACCAAATTAAAACTCTAAGGAGGAGAAATTGGCTTAATGACAGGTTTGATAAGAACCAAAGCCTGAACAAAATAATGAATAACAGGAAGGAACACTGCCTTACCCTGATGAAAAATCAGAAAAGGAGATCCACAAGAAAGAGCAGAAAACTCAGAAACTCTTCTAGCAGAAGAGATAGCCAAAAGGAACAATACTTTCCAAGAAAGTAATTTTAATGTCCAGAGAACGCAAAGGTTCAAACGGAAGAGCGTGTAAAGCCCTCAGTACCAAATTGAGACTCCAAGGAGGAGATATTGACTTAATGACAGGCTTGATACAAACCAAAGCCTGTACAAAACAATGAATATCAGAATGAATAGCAATCTTTCTGTGAAAAAGAACAGAAAGAGTAGAGATATGTCCTTTCAAAGAACTTGCAGACAAAACCTTATCTAAACCAACCTGAAAAATTGTAAAATTCTAGGAATTCTAAAAGAATGCCAAAAGAATTTATGAGAAGAACACCAAGAAATGTAAGTCTTCCAAACTCGATAATAAATCTTTCTAAAGACAGATTTACAAACCTGTAACATAGTATTAATCACTGAGTCAGAGAAACCTCTATGACTAAGAATCAAACGTTCAATCTCCATACCTTCAAATTGAATGATTTGAGATCCTGATGGAAAAATGGGCCTTGAGATAGAAGGTCTGGTCTTAACGGAAATGTCCAAGGTTGGCAACTGGCCATCCGAATGAGATCCGCATACAAAAACCTGTGAGGCCATGCTGGAACCACCAGCAGTACAAACGAACGCTCCATTAGAATTTTGGAAGAAACTAGAGGCGGAAGATATAGGCAGAATGATAATTCCAAGGAAGTGTCAATGCATACGCTACTTCCGCCTGAGGATCCCCGGACCTGAAATAGGCCCCTGGGAAGTTCCTTGTTAAGACGAGAGGCCAACAGATCTATTTCTGGAAGCCCTCACATCTGAAAAATTAAAAAACATATCTGGGTAAAGACCATTCTCCCGGATGTAAAGCTTGATTAACAGAGATAATCCGCTTCCCAAACGTCTATACCTAGGAAAAGGACCACAGAATTTAGATAGGAGCTGGATTTAGCCCAAGCAAATATCCGAGATACTTTTGTCACAGTCTAAGGACTGATAGTCACACCCTGATGATTGACATACACCACAGATGTGATAATGTCTGAAAAAAAACAATAAACGTCTCTTCTTCAAAAGAAACCAACTGAAGAACTCTGGGAATGCACAGAGTTCCAAAATATCAAATGGTAATCTCGCCTCCTGAGATTTCCAAACCCCTTGTGCTGACAGAGAACCTCAGACAGCCTCCCAACCTAAAAGACTCGCATCTATAGAGATCATGGTCCAGGTTGAAAAGAATCAAAGAGACCTGTAGAACTAAATGATGGTGATCTTAACCACAGAATCAAAGATAGATAAACATAGAATTCGAAGATTTAAAAAGTGAAATGCTAGAATCCCTGCACCATTATTCAGCATAAAAAACTGGAAAGGTTTTCTATGAAAATGAACAAAGGGAATTGAATCCAATGCTGCAGCCATAAGACAAAAATTTCCATGCATATATAGCAACTGAAGGAAATAATAGAGACCGAAGGTACCGACAGACAGAACCCAATAAAAAAATCACTTGTCTGTTAGAGACAAAGACAGTGACACAATCTATCTGGAAACCTAAAAAAGGTGACCCTTGTGTGAGGAATCAAGAGCTTTTGATAAAAAGATCCTCTAATCATGTCTTGAAAAATCAAAGTTGAATCATATAAGATTCCGTAGTCTCAGAAAATAAAAATAATCTGAATGAAAACAGAAAATGAAGATATGCATCGATTGTATCTAATGAAAACAAATAATGCTATCTCTAACCAAAAAAAAAAAAAAAAGGCAGAATAGACCATATAAATACCAATCTAAAAGATTTTCTATCTTTGGAACAATGAATAGTTTTGAATAAAAACCCCAAAACCCAGTTCCTAAAAATGGAACTGGAATAAATACCCCAGAAGATTCCAGATCTGAGCAGCGCTTGAGCCCCAACAGGTGATCAGCCGCACTTCAACATTACCCAAAATATATAGGAAAATGTTAGCCTTACTGGAATAGCTGGAATATAATAGAGAGAAAAAGACTTCTCATAGACGGTTTAACTCTAAATTTTATTCTGTACCAAAATCTAAGAAATTTGGACCGAATAGAACCAAAACATTTCCAATTAAAAACATGTTACTTGGATAAGAATTTAGAATTTTGTTCCTTAGTAAGAAAAACCAAACTAAAATAAGCTTAAAGTTTAAGTCTTAGAACTTAATCTTGAAGCCCAGAGTAACAGTTAAGAATTGAATCCAAAATGAACCAAATGATTATCTTGGGAAAAAAGAAATAAGGATTTTTTAGAAATCACAAAATTCTTCTAGCTAAAAACAGCTAAAGACATAGATTAAACCTCATTTGTGAAAATATTCAATAAAATGAAGATACAAATGAAATTATTAGCATGTTAATCCAGTTAAAAGACCAGTCAACACACCAGACTTGCATAAACAAATGCAAGACAAGACAAATGCAACAGCACCCAGTCTGAACCTCAAATGAGCAGTAGACTTTGTCCCTTAACAATGCTAAATAAAACATAATTTGATACTTGAATTTAAAGTAAACAGAAAAAATGAAGCAATTGCAACATCATTCAAATAAATCACAGGTCCAAGAAAAATACCTGAAAAATAAATTATCCTTAAATAGGATACAACCATCTAAAGGAAAAATAAATACTATTTTGCTATAGAAACAATAGCATAATTAGCAGGAGTAGAGAGAGCCCCATTAAATTGGAGAACCATCAAAATTGAAATGAACTGCCGGCAAAGAATATAATTTAAAACCTTTAAAGAAGGAATAAAAGAAAATTCCCAGCCTATTCCATTCCCTAGTATGAGGAACTGGAAAAAAAAACTCTGAAAATACAGAAGAATAAATAAGCAAAAATAAAATGTTAGTTAGTCTAGAAAGAACTAATTACCTTAATATCCAAAATAATCAACACCTTTTCAACAAAGAACAAATGTACTTTAAAAATAAAAAAGTGGATTTGATAGTGTCAATATCTGATGAAGAAAATTCTGAAATGAGAAAAAACATCATCAGAGAAGGATAAATCATTATGTAGTTGGTCATTTGAAACTTAAATAATTAAAAAAGAAGTTTGAAAAATACCTAAAAAATTTTATTAGAAGGTACGATGTCAGACAAAGCCTTTAAAATAGAATCAGAAAAAAATTCTTATAAATCTTCTACGTAATTCTTGTACATAAGATGTAAAAAGAATAGCAAATATATAAAGCATAAATACTAACAGATTCTGCATGTAAAAGTTTATCATGATAACTTATTACAAACCATAGCTAAAGAAAAACATTCATAACATTTTTTAAAATAAATTAACTTAGCTTTGGTAGGACTGAACTTCAGTCAAAAGGAATCCCTTAGAACGATTTTGAAACAGGAACAGTGAAATCTTGCAATATGTAATAGAAAAAAACAATATTTAAAGCAAAATTATCAAATTCCTTAAATGACAGTTTCAGGAATGGGAAAAGAAATGCAAAATAATAAGCTTCTAAAAACCAAAAGCAATAAAAAAGTGAGATTTAAATAACCACATTTTTTGGCGCCAAAAATGACGCCCACATTATTGGCGCTAAATACAACGCCCATATTCTTTGGCACCAAGTATGACGCCACATCCTCTGACGCCGAAGCCCACATTTTTTGGCGGGAAAAAAAATGTCTGAATACACATGAGTCAAAAAATGACGTTTACAGAATACAACTTCCGGCGTCAAGTACGGCACCGGAAATGACAAAAAAGTCTGCGCCAAGAATGACGCAATAAAAAGAAACATTTTCTGCCCCCGCGAGCCTAACAGCACGCAGGGAAAATGGTCAATTGAGAATTTTCAAGGTAATGAAAAATAAATTGAATTAAAATGCATTATCCCAAATAATGAAACTGACAGTCTGAATTATAAAGGAATACTGATTATCCCATACGTCCAGCGCTACGGAATTTAGCGGCGCTATACAAATAAATTATAATAATAATAATTATCCTGAATCATGGCAAATATAAGTTTGAAGACATATATTTAGAACTTTACATATAAAGTGCCCAACCATAGCTTAGAGTGTCACAAAAAATAAGATTTACTTACCCCAGGACACTCATCTACATATAGTTGATAGCCAAACCAGTACTGAAACGAGAATCAGTAGAGGTAATGGTATATATAAGAGTATATCGTCGATCTGAAAAGGGAGGTAAGAGATGAATCTCTATGACCGATAACAGAGAACCTATGAAATAGATCCCGTAGAAGGAGACCATGGTATTCAAATAGGCAATACTCTCCTCACATCCCTCTGACATTCACTGCACGCTGAGAGGAAAACCGGGCTCCAGCCTGCTGCGAAGCGCATATCAACGAAGAATCTAGCACAAACTTACTTCACCACCTCCACGGGAGGCAAAGTTTGTAAAACTGAATTGTGGGTGTGGTGAGGGGTGTATTTATAGGCATTTTGAGGTTTGGGAAACTTTGCCCCTCCTGGTAGGAATGTATATCCCATACGTCACTAGCTCATGGACTCTTGCTAATTACATGAAAGAAATAGAAATGTGTATAAAGTTCACATAAGGATATATAGGTTCTTCCTTAGAATCTTCAATTTTCTGATCTTTCTTGTTTCATTATGGGTTGGAGCTATAACCAAGCTCAGGTAAATGCGCACACCCACTTTATACTGTTGGGTAAACAGTTGCTTTCACAGGATATTTGAATAAAAGAATTTATTAAAATACAAATGTAAATACAAAAAGCGTCACAAGAGCTGCAAATACACCATATATGATAGGATTAGGCAATACCATCCTATCATCCTGGGAATCCTAATCTTACTCCATGAGTAACCCTTGGATTCACACCAACAAAGATATTTTCGACATATCTTATGGTAGATTTTCCTGGTGACAGGCTTTCTAGCCTGAATCAGAGTATCTATAACTGACTCAGAGAAACCACGCTTTGATAGGATTAAGCGTTCAATCTCCAAGCAGTCAGACGCAGAGAAACTAGATTTGGATGCTTGAATGGACCCTGTATTAGAAGATCCTGCCTCATTGGCAGTGTCCATGGTGGGACATATGACATGTCCACTAGGTCTGCATACCAAGTCCTGCGTGGCCACGCAGGCGCTATCAGAATCACCGAAGCATTCTCCTGCTTGATTCTGGCGACTAGGCGAGGGAGAAGAGGAAACAGTGGGAAAACATAAGACAGATTTAAGGACCAAGGCGCTGCTAGAGCATCTATCAATACCGCCTTGGGGTCCCTGGACCTGGATCCGTAGAGAGGAAGTTTGGTGTTCTGACGGGACGCCATCAGATCCAACTCTGGAGTGCCCCATAGCCGAGTCAGCTGGGCAAATACCTCCGGGTGAAAAGTCTGACGACTTAGAAAATCCGCCTCCCAGTTGTCTACTCCTGGGATGTGAATTGCTGAGAGATGGTAGGAGTGATCGATCCTGCGCCCACCTGATTATTTTGGTTACTTCCTTCATCGCTAGGGAACTCTTTGTTCCCCCCTGATGATTGATGTAAGCTACAGTCGTGATGTTGTCCGACTGAAATCTGATGAATTTGGCCGCAGCTAGTTGAGGCCATGCCTGAAGTGCGTTGAATATCGCCCTCGGTTCCAGAATGTTTATCGGGAGAAGAGCTTTCAGGGAGTCCCAGACTGCACCCCAGCCTAACAGACTGGCGGTCGGTCGTTACAATGATCCACTCTGGTCTGCGGAAACATATTCCCTGAGACAGGTGTTCCTGAGACAACCACCAGAGAAGAGAATCTCTGGTCCCCTGGTCCAACTGTATTTGAGGAGACAAATCAGCATAATCCCCATTCCACTGTTTGAGCATGCACAGTTACAGTGGTCTGAGATTTATTCGAGCAAAAGGGACTACCATTAATCCGATTGCCTCCATGCACTGAGCTACAGATGGCCGAGGAATGGAATGAAGAGCTCGGCAAGTAGTTAAAAGTTTTAACTTTCTGACCTCCGTCAGAAATATTTTCATTTCTACCGAATCTATCAGAGTTCCTAGGAATGGAACCCTCGTGAGTGGGGATAGAGAACTCTTTTTGACGTTCACCTTGAGACCTCAGAAAGGCCAATACAATCTCTGTGTGAGACTTGGCTCTTTGAAAGGACGGCGCCTGAATTAAGATGTCGTCCAAATAAGGCGCCACTGCTATGCCCCGCGGTCTTAGAACCGCCAGAAGGGACCCTAGTACCTTTGTGAAAATTCTGGGAGCAGTGGCTAAACCGAATGGAAGAGCCACTAACTGGTAATGCTTGTCTAGAAAAGCGAACCTGAGAAACTGATGATGATCTTTGTGGATAGGAATGTGCAGGTACGCATCCTTTAGATCCACGGTAGTCATATATTGACCTTCCTGGATCATAGGTAAGATTGTCCGAATGGTCTCCATCTTGAATGATGGGACTCTGAGGAATCTGTTTAGAATTTTTATATCCAGGATTGGTCTGAAAGTTCCTTCTTTTTTGGGAACCACAAACAGGTTTGAGTAAAAACCCAGTCCTTGTTCTGCCATTGGAACTGGGTATATCACTCCCATTGTATGTAGATCTTCTACACAGCGTAAGAACGCCTCTTTCTTTGTCTGGTCTGTGGACAGACGAGAAATGTGGAACCTTCCCCTTGGAGGGGAGTCCTTGAATTCCAGAAGATATCCCTGGGAAACAATCTCTAATGCCCAGGGATCGTGAACATCTCTTGCCCAGGCCTGAGCGAAGAGAGAGTCTGCCCCCTACCAGATCCGGTCCCGGATCGGGGGCTACCCCTTCATGCTGTCTTGGTAGCAGCTGCAGCCTTTTTGTCCTGTTTACCTTTGTTCCAGCCCTGGTAAGGCTTCCAGGTTGCCTTGGGCTGTGAAGCGTTATCTTGCTTTGCAGCTGTAGAGGCTGAAGCGGGACCGTTCCTGAAATTATGAAAGGAACGAAAATTAGCTTTGTTTTTAGCTTTGAAAGGCTTGTCCTGAGGGAGAGCATGGCCCTTTCCCCCGGTGATTTCTGAAATAATCTCTTTCAATTCTGGCCCGAAGAGGGTCTTTCCTTTAAAAGGGATATTTAACAATTTGGATTTTGACGACACATCGGCCAACAAGGACTTGAGCCAAAGCGCTCTGCGCGCCATAATGGCGAAACCTGAATTTTTTGCCGCTAACTTGGCTAATTGCAAAGCGGCATCTGTGATAAAAGAATTAGCCAGCTTTAGAGCCTTAATTCTATCCATAATCTCATCGTATGAGGTCTCCGTCTGGAGCAAGTCCTCCAGCGCCTCAAACCAGAGAGCAGCTGCAGTAGTTACAGGAATAATGCAGGCAATAGGTTGGAGAAGAAAACCTTGTTGAACAAAAATTTTCTTAAGTAAACCCTCTAACTTTTTATCCATAGGGTCTTTAAAAGCACAACTGTCTTCGATTGGTATGGTTGTGCGTTTAGCAAGTGTAGAAACAGCCCCCTCTACCTTAGGGACCGTTTGCCACGAGTCCCGCATGGGGTCAGTTATGGGGAACATTTTCTTAAAAATAGGGGGGGAACAAAAGGGACACCTGGTCTATCCCACTCCCTAGTAACGATATCCGCAACCCTCTTAGGGACCGGAAACGCATCAGTGTATACAGGAACCTCTAGGTACTTGTCCATTTTACACAATTTCTCTGGGACCACCATAGGGTCACAATCATCCAGAGTAGCCAATACCTCCCTGAGCAATACGCGGAGGTGTTCTAATTTGAATTTAAACGCCAAAGTATCTGACTCTGCCTGATGAGAAACCTTTCCTGAGTCTGAAATTTCTCCTTCAGACATCAAATCCCTCACCCCCACTTCAGAGCGTTGTGAGGGCACATCAGATAAGGCTACCAAAGCTTCAGACTGTTCTTAAAAACAGAGCTATCACGCTTTGCAGGGAAAACTGGCAGTTTAGATAGAAAGGCCGCAAGGGAATTATCCATGACTGCCGCTAGTTGTTGCAATGTAATAGGGGCAGACACACTAGAGGTACTAGGCATCGCTTGAGCGGGCGTAACTGGTTGTGACACATGGGGAGAGGTAGACGGACTATCCTCATTACCTTCAGTCTGAGAATCATCTTGGGCCACACTTTTAAGTGCAACAATATGATCTTTAAAATGTATAGACATATTAGTGCAATTGGGACACATTCTAAGAGGGGGTTCCACCATGGCTTCTAAACACATTGAACAAGGATTTTCCTTAGTGTCAGACATGTTTAACAGACTTGTAATATGTACAAACAGGCTTAGAAATCACTTTAAACAAATAAAATACACAATTTGAAAAAAACGTTACTGTGCCTTTAAGAAATAAAAAGAGCACACAATTTTACAATACAGTGAAAAATGCACAAATCTTTTTGAAATTTTCACAGTATGTACCTAAGGCCTTAATATGATTGCACCACAAGTTACAGAACGATTAACCCCTTAATGCCCAAACCGGAGCAGCCTAAAGCCAACAACCGGTTAAAGAACTACAGCACCTTGCCACAGCACTGCTGTGGCCCTACCTTGCCCTTAGGGATCAGATTTGGGGAAATAAAGCATCTTTTCTAGGCCCTCAATCAGCAGCAGCAGGACCCTCCATGTGAAGCAGCATGAACTTGTCTTGCAATTCTAACTGTGCATCTGAGGCGTGAAATTAGGTCCCTCCCACTCCGGAGTTGTGAGGCCTACAAAAATCACTTCTAAGTGACTAAATTTTTGCCATGTGGAAAATAACCCCAGAAAACACTCCAAAGTGCTTAAAAAGTGTCTCCAACGAGTATTTCTTAAACCAAATAATCAATTGCCCTGAATTAGTGTCAACCAGCATAACTAGCCCTGTTATGTAAGCATTCAATTCTTTCTTTACTAAGTCTCAGAACACAGCTTACCCTCCCCACATGGGGATCTTGTCAGTCTTCTAGCATTATCTCAGTATTGTCTAGAATAAATGACTGAACATACCTCATTGCAGTCAAGCCTGCAAACTGTTCCCCCCAACTGAAGTTTTCTGGTACTCCTCAGTCCTGTGTGGGAACAGCAATGGATTTTAGTTACAACATGCTAAAATCATCTTCCTCTCAGCAGAATTCTTCATCTTTTTTCTGCCAGAGAGTAAATAGTACAAACCGGTACCATTTAAAAATAACAAACTTTTGATTGAAGATATAAAACTATTCTAACACCACATTCACTTTACCCTCCCGTAGAGAGACCCTAGTGCTTAGAGCCGGCAAAGAGAATGACTGGGGGGTGGAGCTAGAGGGGGAGCTATATGGACAGCTCTGCTGTGTGCTCTCTTTGCCACTTCCTGTAGGGAATGAGAATATCCCACAAGTAATGGATGAATCCGTGGACTGGATACACCTTGCAAGAGAAATGTGTTTTTATGGACCCCTGGCCCCACCATACAACTACTACCACACTGAAATTACAATCCGAAATTGCACAAAGAAATAAAACAAAACATTTGCTCAGTAAGTCCTACCTCCTCTGCAAATGAAAGTGATCTGTCGTCTGACTCAGGCACACACTGTACAAACAAAGTGCCAAGTCTGTCTCGCACTGTGCATAGTGGTTTAGTGCACACTCATAAATCCTCTCAAATGCTAATACTTTACTACTTGTAATAACATTTCCCATGCTCAATTAGCACTCTGTTGTAGAACCCACTGGTGGCTACCAAAATTAAAAAAAAAAAAAAAAAAAAAAATTTTTAGTTCTTGCCTCATGGGGCCCCCCTGGCCCATTGGGCCCCTAACAGGAGTCACCCCCTTATGGCGGCCCTGGTAGTCACTCTCGTATAGACTATGTTATGATGGATGTCACTAGTCTTACCACAGTTAGAAACAGCTATCCTACCTAGAATCTGGTCAGATCATTCAATGATTACTTGTACCCTTAATCGGCCAACTGCCCCACTTATCACATACCAATGGAAATTAGATAAGGAAATATTAGATGACCCACTTTATTCTTTAAAAATTTAAAAAACAATTATAGAATATTTCAATATAAACGTTGGTTCAGTACAGGACCATAGAACATTGTGTAAATCCCATAAAGGCGTACTTAGTGGTGAACTGATGAGTATCAAAGCCCACCAGGTAAAGCTAAATAAAGCAAAACTAAAGGGAAAATACTAGATAAAATTGAGCAATTAGAACTAGCCCAACAATCAGACCCAACTGACCAAACAGTACGAGATGAACTTGAAACTTATAGAACCCAAGCCAATATGGACATAAGACAGGCCATTAAGCTACAGCAAATATACTATGACGGCGACAACAAGTGCAGCAGAATCTTTGTGTACAAATTAATAACACAGAACTCATAAATCCTACATATTAGAGATAAAAATTCACCACAATGGCTGTGTTCTGAAGGAGCTCCAAAACCCTGAGGAAATATAACTCCAAAATATGGCATAAATCCTTACGATAATTATCCCCTTTCCCTACCCTAACACTTCTCTGAGAACACTGCATAAAAGAAAAAAGAGAGACCAAAAGAGTGCTACAGAAGACACAGCAGCTGGAGAACTAGCAGAGGGCTGAGTCTGGGACACTGAGAGCAGGCTGTCGGCTTAGTGTGATAATTCTCGGATCTGCAGATCCGGATCCCTATGCTGGCTGAACCGGGAGGAAATTATAAGTCATTGCACATTGGTGACAGAGGTGCGTGTATTCCTTGCGGCCGGAGGCCTAGATCAGAGTGGGAGCCGGTAAGTCGCTTGCATCAGCGGTTTGAGATTGAAACTTGTGGAGGACTGTAAATAACTCCCCTAACAGACCGCTGGATAGTTGGCAAAGGGGGATCAACAGAGGTTAGAGAAACCGGAGGGGCTGATATAGTGACAACATTTTATTTAATAATGGCACCATTTTCTTTTTCTGCACTGTGATGCAGCTGATAATCGTATATGGACGGAGACAGGCATCAGCAGACTAGGAACGGCTTAATGGCCCACACAGCTCCATAGTGACTGTACAAAATTTAAATAAAAACTTACACTCATATCATTGGGGCGCCAGTAAAACAACAGTGCACTTAAAATTGTTGCACCTAGCCGATTTGCTTCTTCTGTGTGTTTTCCATTACGCAACGTGGGTTAGCGAAAAGCTGATCCCTCTTCCCAAATTGAATAGAGCATTAGTTGGAGAAGGCCATTGCTATTTTGTCACACATTCATGTTATATTGAAAAGAGATAATCAACCCAGCCAACATATTTGAGATTATACTATCTTTAAGAACAGGACACGAGTGGATAAGCATACTTAAATATCCTCAGCTTTCTGGCATATAGAATCATCGGTGATCTGAATAAATATTAGGCTGGGAAAGAGTTCAAGAAAATTCCTTTTGGCTGTTGTGGGGCTAATCAACAATTGCTTAGGGGTCCTCTGGTTATTGTGGATCTGGGGTGTACACGCACTCATAGTACTGAGCATAAATCAAGGGACTACAAATAATAAACTGGGAGGTACATTTGTTAGACGGCATTTGGAGCAGTGTGGTGAGTAATGCCTAATAGAAAACCTGCTAAGGCAGAAAAGAGCACTCCAGCTAGACCGCTGAGTAAGTACCTCAAACAGTTAAACCAACCTAAAAGTCCAACAACGGAAGATATGGCCACCTGCCAACAGACACAAGCAGCACAATTGCACCTACCAAAGACGCAGTCCCAGCCTCTAACCAAAGCTGATCTGCAATACTTATCAAAAGGACCAGATTAAAAGGTGTCATGCAGGAGATGCGCAGCTTGTTTGGCGACCTTAGAAAGGATAACACATTGGAGACGCGGGTGCAGCAGGTGGAGGTGGCACAGTCTTTGACTGCTACTGCAGTACAACAGAGTTGCTCGGATCTCCAGCACCAAAGTGAAATAATACAAGCCATGTCAGTTAAACTAGAAGACTCTGACAACAGGGGCCGCAGGAACAACATTCGAGTTAGAGGTGTATCTGAAACTATACAACCACCAGCAATTGAGGGCTACATGCAGTCTCTCTTCCGCACTATCAAGGGGACTCCCTCATCGCCCGAGATCATCATGCAGCGGGCACACAGAGCATTGAGGCCCAAACCCCCACCCAAAGAGCCACCTAGAGATATCACAATAAAGTTTCTAAACTTTAAAGACAAAGAGGAACTTCTCAGATGTTCTAGAGCAAAACACCCAATTGTTCTCAGACCTTTCACCAGTCACACTTCAAAAAAGAAGAGAACTTGGACATAGAACTACAAAATTAAGAGCAAATAAAATACAATACCGATGGGGCTTTCCGGTATTGCTGATAGCAACAAGCAATAACAAGACTGCCATATTCCGGCCAGGGTCTGATCTGAAGATGTTCTACTCAGCACTGTCCCTGGAAAAGTAGGGGGAACCACCCACAGGCAACCAAGGCGAGGAATCATCTGGAGTGCAGGAACCAACTGCACTGAAACCTAGAAGAGAAGAATCCTAATGGAGTTGCAGGTTCTCTACAAACCAAAGACAGTTACTCTGCTGCTTGTCAAGTCACGACTTGATATTGTATCCTTTTTTGAACTGTTTGTCCTACCTAATTAAGGTTGGCAATTCATGATAAGAGGGGCACTAAGATCACGTACCTGTATTTGTTAGGTCAACCTGCTATTTGAGTTAGGTAGATACACCTGTTTTAATGTCACATTTACTAAAGGGTTACTTCTGACGAGCACTAATTTAGAAAAGAAAGAGAATAGGATAAGAAAAAAGAAAAAAAATTCACCACAACAGCGCAAATAGAAGAATCTTTCAGGACGTATTATGATTCATTATATAATCTAACGTCACATCTCATGTAAATAGAACCAATGCTGGCCAATATAAAACAATAGAATAGATGAATTCCTAAATAAACTAAAATTCACCATTTTAAGTAAGGATCAAATCACTTCCCTCAATGAACCCCTAAATAAGGAAGAAATAGAAAGGGTAATAGGAGATTTACCTTCAGGCAAGGCACCAGACCCAGATGGGTTTACAAATTATTATTATAAAAAATATAAGGAACATCTAGTACCACACCTCTTAACCCTTTACAATTCCCTCTCGGAAGAAAACACATTCACGTCACAAGCATTAGAAGCACATATCGCCATTATACCCAAAACCCAAGGCAGAACATACAGTGATGTGAGATGTCATCGCAGAAAATGCAGCATGTCTGCAGAAAGAACAGGACACATGCAGGAACTGTTAGCACTATAACTTTGTAGTGCTGCCCCACAGTTCTCTTCAAACAGACCTGTGTTCTGGTGGCACTGTGTCAATTTTCCTTAGCACAGTGCATCCAGGGCAAAGTGCTGTTTGAAGTGAGCAGTCAAATATGCAGTAGCGCTGCAAAGCAGCAGCACATTGACTGGCTCTCAGATTTCCCAGTCTGTTTATTCTAAATGTAAGAGCACTGCATCTTTTTATTACTACATTTCTATGTTAGACCAAGAGAAAAGGAAACAGATTTATTAAAGAGACATTTTTAAATTTCTTTTTTTGTATGCAGCTAATTTGCAATGCAATAGTCAACTACTGCACTATATATAAATCATAAAAAAATTGCTTTATTCTTCAGTTAATAAACACGTTGGAATTGAACTGGTGCCTTAGTGTAACTGTCTAATTTAAAATTAAATTTTATTTAAAAATGACCTGCAGAAAATTTTTCACTAAAAAAATCTCATCGCAGAAAGTAAAGTTCTGCCTCTGGGTACCCAAACCAGGGAAGTGCCCATTTCATTGCTAAACTCTGACGTAAAAATGTATGCAAAAATACTAACTGATAGAGTTAACCAAATTCTACCCGACATCATCAAAAACGACCAAGTAGGTTTCATCCCCACTAGTGAAACAAGGGATAACACTGTCAGGGCACTACAGATTATACTTCCACTAGACAAATCCCATTGGTTATATAGTGTCAACAGACACTGAGAAAGTGTTTGACCGTGTCTGTTGGCAATTCCTTAAATCGGTGCCACTTATGTTTGGAATAAACAATACCTTTATATCCAAAATATTTGCCCTATACGCTTCCCCATATGCTAAAGTAAGAGCAAACGGCACTCTCTCTCAACTCTTTTATATATCAAATGGTACAAGGCAAGGGTGCCCCCTGTCGCCACTACAATTTGCTTGCCTGGTGAAAGCACTAGCTATACATGTCAGAGACGACAATCAAGATATTGAGGGCTTGCAAATATCGAACACTATACATAAAATAATGTTAACGCTGACGACATACTGTTTTGTCTAACCACACTAAATCTATACCCACCTTACTACGAACTTTTACTGAATTCAATAAGGTCTCTAACTTAAAAATTTCCGACTTGGATTAATTAATTAAGAACATATCCATCCCCTCTTCAGACACACATGCAATAAAAACAAACCTGCCCCTTCAGATGGCAACCCAAAAGAAACATTTGAGACGAACTTTAAAACCTTGCAAAACATTTGATTGCAGAAATGGTTTCCTCGCAACATCTTGTGGTTAGGGAGGTTTAATGCATTTAAAATGAATATACTCCCAAAAAATTTATACGTTTTGCAGACCCTTCCAATACCCCTCCCAAATAGTTTTCTCACTACCCTACAGAGCCAAATCTTCGAATATATATGGAATTAAATAAAAACTGACAGAATTAACAGACACATTATGTGCCTCCCAATTAATAAAGGGGGCCTTGGGTTCCCTGACATGAATAAATACCGGCAGGCCATCTTCTTACATAGAATATTAGATTGGTTCACTTACTATGATAAGAAAGCATAGGTAAACTTGGCGCATGACATAGCAGGCAAATCACATCTTGGGGCATTGTACTGGGGACCCAAAATTAACAAACTAAACCAATCAGGGTACTCCGCTA
The DNA here is from genome assembly GCF_027579735.1 of Bombina bombina. Taxonomy (NCBI): domain Eukaryota; kingdom Metazoa; phylum Chordata; class Amphibia; order Anura; family Bombinatoridae; genus Bombina; species Bombina bombina. Next base: position 181,632,857 of record NC_069508.1, on the reverse strand, counting down.
TAAACACAAGAAACCTATTCTGTCTGGGACAGACTGGTATCACATTCCTCATTACTGTCAAGCAGACCCTCCCCACTAACCTCGCTCACAGATAATTCTGAATTCCCTCCAGGAACATCTACCATGGGACACTTAGCCAGGAAATCACATAGGGCATTATTAGCACACCACTTGGGTAATGAGCAAAGATGGTACACGAAAGAGTTGAAAGAAAAGGGACTTGACTTTTTACAAGACTGGTTCAAACTACATCAATACCACTCTTATATTCACTGACACCCAGATAGGCGAAACATTATGAGACCCCTGACACCATTTGAATCCTTGCGCAGTAACCCCCAACCAATTAAACACTATCACTTATATATTCTATACTGCAGACTCAAATGCCAGGGTATACTCATATCGAAAGGTGGGAGCATGAACTCTTCTCTCCCATGGATATGAGTTTAATATTTCAAAATATCACTAAATCCACAATCTCTAGCAGATTGCTAGAAATGAATTACAAAATAATGCATAGGTGGTACTTTACCCCGAGAGATGTCAGAAGCTATTTAAAAATAAGAGAGTGATAAATGTTGGAGGTACCATAGCCACACAGGTTCTATGTCACACATATGGTGGCAATGCCCGAAATAAGCCCATTTTGGATAAAAATTATTGTAGAAACAACAAAAATAATAGGCCCATCAGTCACCAACAGTCCGCTCACATGGTTGTTCAATCTGACCCCCAAAAAGCTAAACACTTGCAAAACAAAACTGCTACACATACTGACCAATAGTGCTAAATCGCTGTTAGCTACTGTTCCTAACCTAATACAGTGCAATAAAACAAATTTAGAAGAATTTCACTATATAAAGACTAAACGTAAAGATATCTATGTAGAGGTTAAAACTATGTGGGAAGCCTACTTATCTGACAAATTCTAAAAGTCAGAAAACTCAACTAAAATCTACCATCTTCGCCGCAATTTGTTAGTGGATTAATTTAACCAGCTTGTTACAATAGGACTATACCTGAAAGCTAAGGAATTGATGAATGACACATATGACACATATGTAACGGTGTAAACTTTTCAGTTTTTTTTTTGTTTTGGATTGCCATATTTGAGACAAGATTGAATGTTAAATCGTACTGCAACTGTGTATTAAAATGTCACAAATGTGAATGTACAATATAAAAATTGTTTAATGAAATAAACTTTTTTTTTTAATATATATTTTTATGTCCCTTTTAGTAAAAAAAAACAACTCCTGAGCAGAAGCAAGATGGGCATTTAACTCAAACCTAACATTACTACATAAAAAAAAAAAAAAAAAAAAAAAAAAAAATGTGCCACTTGATCTCTACAAGGCTTGCAGCTCCTGCACATGACTGTACCTTTGTGTTTAACCATTTTGCAGTTACCCATGGCCAGTCATGCAAACATTACAGGAACTAACCATGTTTAACCGGTTCTTTTGATTTATCCCCTCCTGTCCTAACAGCGCTGGGCTTGAACGCCATTATATAAAGCGTCTTGCAGCTTTTTATCATACACATGCTAGAGCAATATTTAAACATGTTAAAGGGACAGTCTACTCCAGAATTTGTATTGTTTAAAGAAAGATAATCCCTTTATTACCCATTCCCCAGTTTTCTATATTAATATACTATATACTTTATTAATATACTTTTTACCTCTGATTACCTTGTATCTAAGCCTCTGCGGACTGACCCCTTATCTCAGTTCTTTTGACAGACTTGCAATTTAGTCAATCAGTGCTGACTCCTAGGTAACTCCACAGGAGTGAGCACAAAGTTATCTATATGGCACACATGAACTAGCACCGTCTAGCTGTAAACAAAACTCAAAATGCACGGAGATCAGAGGCAGCCTTCAGGGGCTTAGAAATTAGCCTACCTAGGTTAAGCTTTTAACAAAGAATACCAAAAGAACAAAGTAATTTAATAAAAGTAAACTGGAAAGTTGTTTAAACTTTCATGATTCAGACAAGGCATGCAATTCTAATTTCGACTAGACTGTCCCTTCAAGCTTTTTCATGCTATATATATATTTATTTATTAAAGGCGTTTATTTTGTTGCACGTACGTACAACTGGCACAATTCACTTACAAACAAACAATGATCATGTAGAACCTCCATCCGTCCAGTTTGCTTGTGAAATGATGTGACTGATAGGCAGAAAGTCACCAATAGGAACAGTACCCAGGCTGATTGGTCATTGACTGATAAGACGTACAGCCAACTACCCACCAGTAAAACAGTGCGAGTTATGTCTGTCCATTTTATAAAAAGCTGCATTACATTATAAAATGCCCTCTAAAATTCCTGTTCTTTTAAAGCACAGTTCACATTTTCTACTAAAGACCGATTTGATGTGAGCCCTGGGGCACTTGCCAGCAGGATTTTAACGGGGGGGAAAAAAGATAAACTAGCTAAGAGGAAGAGATTGCATTTCTAAAAGGAATGATGATTTTTAAATTAAATAATAATCTAGAGCTTAATAGTAGCAGTTACAAAGCTAATGTTATTGAATGACTTACCATACTAGTGTGGTCGGGCTTGGCACTTTCTGGATTTTGGGGTGAACATATTACAAAAAAAAAAAGGCTCTTGTGGAAAGGAAATATTCATTTAATATCAGGCCATGAACTGATAATTCAGGAAATGAAACAAACTGAACATTTAACCAAATAAAACTTAACTAAAGGTCTGATTATAAAAGTCCAGTACACTATGTTGGGTGCGCACAGTTCTAGCATATTCTACAACATTGTCCACAGAAGTAGATTTATGTCTGAAACACAAGTGACCTAGATCAAGCACAGATGTATCCAAAAAGCAGGACAGTTGTAGGTTTTTTTCTAAAGACTATAAAAACTGGCTCTACATTCTCTTATGCCATTTACCCCAAGCCTAAATAACTTTTACTAGTATGCCCCCTTTTCTAAGCAAGGCATACATTTACTTATTCAAACATAAAGGACTCAGGTGGTGAAATTTACATCAATGACACAAACACTTGGCAATGGCAGTTTTAGAAGAATGTCAGCATAAAATAGCTTAAAGGGCCAGCCGGTACATAACTCAACCCTCACCAAAATTACAAACACATCAGATTGTTGTTTTTATGTAGTTGTGCAAAGGTCAACACTCTCATCATCACCAGCTATTTGACGTTACAACAGATTGTTGCATATGGCTTGGAATATAGAGCAAATTTCATTGTTTAAAAAAAGAACCTAAAACTCTAACACGACTGTAAACATGTAACTTGTGCACGGCTCAGCTTGTTATTGTTTGGAGTTATTAACCACTTTCTGACAACAACCTCATCTTCAGCATGTGCGCTCTGGATGATTTGGAGAAAACACTTTTTGCGATTTGCAGGGGGAGATTCTTCCCACTTAGATACACCTTATTGTGACAGTCTGGGAGACACTTGGCTGCAGACGAGCCTTTGCTTACTCCTTTCTTTAGCATACACACATATCCCATGATATAACCAGTCATGAAGGCATCAAACCCTGCTCTGTGGATACCACCCTCAGAGGACTTGGAGTTTTTCCCCTCAGCATGTGCTGGTTCAACAACAGAGTTTGCTCCCAAGTCTTTCTTGGTCTCACCAGGATGTAATACTGGGGCAGCTTCTTCATTGCCCACTGGATCCTGGTTTATGGAACTCTCGTAAGAAACATCTGTGGGTAAACTTTCATTATGTAAATCAGTTCCTTCTCCTTGATCTGGGTCCCTGGTCATCGGCATCTCCTCCTCTGTCCCGCCGTCCGTTTCCTGGGTCACATCCTTCACAAGGCCATGGTCAGCAGCAAAGATATCCACATCTGATGCTTCACAGTGCTGTTTACTCGGTGGCTCCATTTCTAGCATGTGGTCACTTTCTGTGTTGTCTACGCTCATGTGTTTGTCAGCAGCTTGCTTTGCAATCTTTTTACGCTTCCTCTTAGATTTCGTTTTTCTTTGTTCTTCTCTGGACTTCTCATCCTCCTCAATAATGAGATCAATATTGTGAGACTGTGTGCACTTCTGCCCGTTTGGACACCAACCATAGGCCTTTAAAACAATTGAAAACAGTTATGGTAGTAACTGCAGAAGACACATTCTGGTTATCTAAAAACAAAAAAAATGACCTCAAATTCGTTGAAAATCGTTATTGTTTAAAAAGATGGATAATGCCTTTATTACCCATTCCCCAGTTTTGCATAACCAACACTGTTACATTTTTCACCTCTGATAACCTTGTATCTAAGCCTCTGCCGACTGCCCCCTTATCTCAGTTATTTTGCAGACTTGCATTTAAGCAATTCAGTGCTGACTCTTAAATAACTCCACAGGAGTAAGCACAACTGACTGAAAAACTGTCAAAATACCCTGAGATAAGAGGTGTCCTTCAAAAGGCATAGACATCAGTTTATGAGCCTACCAAGGTTTAGCTTTCAACAAAGAATACCAAGAGAACATATCAAATTTGATTAAAATGGAAAGTTGTTGCCCTATATGAATCTTGAAAATGTAATTTTGACTAAACTTTCCCTTTAATATACCAAATAGGCCACTAATTACAATCTAATGCTTCATAGATAATAAAGCCAAAAGCATCTTTTTATGAGTGCATTGCTGACACTGTTGCTTTTCTGAATCCAGTGACATTGCCCTGAAAAACATTAACCTAATGTAACTAAACTTAAAAGGGACATTCCGGTTAAAATTTAAATGGACATAGATGAATTACAAATTTGAATTTTAGTATAGATTTATTCTAATAAGACTCACCGAAAATCTCTCACAAATAAGCAGCGGTGCCGCACGTGAGCTGGTCTGGTCAGGGTCTGGCAACGAGCAGCTCCTGTAATCTATGTAAGTAGACATACTTCTTGGATAATGACAAAATTCAATAGCCAAGTGATTGCTGCTAGAATCCATCCTCTTGCAATTCTCACGCTTGCTTAAAGGAGAACGAAAAGAACAAAAATTTAGCCAACAACAGGATCACTAATGCTGCACTGATGTTCTTTTTGGCTTAAAGGGACAGTCTACCATAGAATTGTTATAGTTTTAAAAGTTAGATAATCCCTTTATTACCCATTCCCCAGTTTTGCATAACCAACACAGTTATATTAATACACTTTTTACCTTTGTGATTACCTTGTATCTAGGAACCTTCTTCCAGCCCCCTGATCACATGACTGTTTATTATCTATTGTCTTCAATTTAGCATTGTATTGTGCTAGATCTTAAATAACTCCCTGTGCCTGAACACAGTGCTATCTATATGGCCCACGTGTACTTTCTGTCTCTTTGTGTTGAAAAGAGATTTAAAAAGCATGTGATAAGAGGCACCCCTCAAAGGCTTAGAAATTAGCATATGAGCCTACCTATGTTTAGTTTAAACTAAGAATACCAAGAGAAAAAAGCAAATTTGATAAAAGTAAATCGGAAAGTTGATTAAAATTAAAAGTCTTATCTGAATAATGAAAGTTTAATTTATACTAGACTGTCCCTTTAAGCAGAACAACTCAAAATTCTAAAGGTAGCTCATCCCATTAACAAACAATATGATTTTTTTATGGTAGACAGTGAGTCATTAGCAATGATTTAATGTCATTTTCTGTTAAATACAGTTCACACAAACATTTTGAGATTGTCAGCATGGATAAGATCATATAAGCGTTCAAAATGAGTATAGTAAATGAACAGCAGAAAATACTAGAGTATGCTAACCTGTGGCACTTGCACACTACAGTAAATATGGTTTTATACTTTATTATTATATATATATAAAAACACAACACCTTACTAAACCATCAGATTTTGTATTGAGGAGAAAATTCAATTCCTACAGAAAAGCTGATTTTTTTTTCTACTAATTAATCATTTTCATGGGAAAAATACATTTTAGTAGTTGTAAAGTGTTTTGTTTGATTTTGTAAACTAATATAAAGTGCAGGTTTATGTAAAAACTGATCCTTGAGACACAGCACTAACTGGCTGATATTAAAAGAACATTAAACACTTTGAGATGGTAATATAAAATGATAAATTGCATATATAAAAAGAAGTCTGCAATATACTTTCATTGTTTATTTTGTCTGCTTTTCCTGTAATTCTATTCTGAAATTGTGAGCATTTCAGTTCCTGTTAGAAATGGAAGTGCAGAACACTGTTATATTCCACACAGCCATTGGCTGCACACTCTAGTGACCTATTTATAACTGCCCCTAATTGGTCACAGCAGAGAAGGTAACCTAAGTTACAATATGGCAGCTCCCATTGTTTTATAGACACTAAAACTTTACACTTATTTTGTCACTATTTAAACAGCTAATGGAACTTAAAAAAATACATCTGTTTTTCTTAAAGGTGACTAATATTTTCTTTGAATGCATCATTCTATATAGCATTTATTTAGTGTTTAATCTCCCTTTAGCCGTGCGCAATCACACACACTCTATTTTACTTTTTTTTTTCCTTAGCACAAGAACTTATTTATTTTGCAAAGAACAAAAACTGCAACACATTTTAAAACATATTCTAAAAAACAAGAAGAAAAAAATATTTTATACCCCTTGAGAATCAAAATAAAATTCTATTTTTATATAATCAACCAACTCACCATTTTTTGTAGACGTATTCAAGGTAGGAAGCGGTAAAGCGAACCTCAAACTCTGAAGCATACTTGGTATCGTAGATTCCCGCTGGGAACATTTCTGACAGGTCTGCGATGAAATTGCCAAGACTGTCTGGTAGGTGAGCATAAAAGCACTGGTACAGGAAGGCCAAGTCTATGAGACCATTGTGAAGGACCATGGGCTTCCTGGCACGGAGTAGCTCCAGAAAGAGAGTGCGAACACTCTGCACGCGACTCTCGTCCCCCTAATAAACAGTAAATATAGAATCTATTCCATGATGTTGTAAAATGGAACATGATCAATAGAGCTGCAGACTGTCTTGGTTTTAAATAGGCTAATTAAACAACAACAACAACAAAAAAGTGTTTTGGGGAAAGAAGGATGAATACAAAGCAATTATAAACCCAGAACATAGTTCTTAAAAGGGACAGTATACTATAAAATGTTTTTTCCCTTAATGTGTTTCTAATTACTTGTTTTTACCAGTTGCAGAATATAAAATGTATGATATTTGCTTTATTTAAGGCTTATTTGTGTATTTGAATTAGGTGATTTTGTGTTTTGAAGCCACAACCTAATAAAATGACTTAAGCTTGTAGGTATAATCTCATTACTGTATCACATTGCGTGCATATACCTGCTTCTTAATCTTATATCTGTCTATAAACCAATCACCAAAACTTGGCGAGAACAATGGAAAATTAACATTTTATTACCTTATCTCTTCTATAACCCACTGGAAGTGTAATTTCTTCTGTTGGCTGTTTTTACACAGCTTGGCCTTAAGGCCAAAATCAGGATAGGACGGGATACCACAGGCTAAGTCAACTATTTCAAATGCCAATATAAGGTTAATGGAAATACTTGTAAACGATTGAATACACTCCAGCAGGTAAAGTGAATCATTGGGAACAAAATAAAGGGACACTGAACCCACATTTTTTCTTTCGTGATTCAGATTGATCATGACTTTTTAAGCAACTTTCTAATTTACTCCTATTATCAAATTTTCTTCATTCTCTTGGTATCTTTATTTGAAATGCAAGAATGCAAGTTTAGATGCCGGCCCATTTTTGGTGAACAACCTGGGTTCTCCTTGCTGATTGGTGGATAAATTCATCCACCAATAAAAAGTGCTGTCCAGAGTACTGAACCAAAAAAACAAGCTTAGATGCCTTCTTTTTCAAATAAAGATAGCAAGAGAACGAATAAAAAATAATAGTAAATTAGAAAGTTGCTTAAAATTACATGCTCTATCTGAATCACAAAAGAAAAATTTTGGGTTCAGTGTCCCTTTAACAGGAGGGAAATGTTTGAGTAAACTGTCCCTTTAAGGAATATGAAACACAAAAGGTTTCTTTCATGATTCAGATACATTATACATTTTTAAACAACTTTCCAATTTATATCTATTATCAATTTAGCTTCATTATCTTTATATCCTTTATTGAAGGAGCAGCAATGCACTACTGGGAGTTCGCTAAACACATTGGCAAGGAGGTATAAATATGTGCAGGTACCAACCAGCAGCTAGTTCCCAGCTCCTGAGCCTACCTAGGTATGCCTTTCAACAAAGGATACCAATAGAACTAAGCAAATGAGACAATAGAAGTACATTGGAAAGTTGCTTAAAATTGTATGATCTACCAGAATCATTAAAACATTTTGGGTTTTATGTCCCTTTAAGTATAGTGCAAAATATTATCAAAATAAACTGCTCATTTATATACCATGGTTCTGGCAATTGAATCATTACCTTGTCATTGCCTTTGTGATAAGGGATCCCCTGAGAGTACTGTTTGTTGAAGTCAAAGCCATGCTGGACAAGGAACTGAACTGACTGTGGCTCTATGGTGTAGTCCTCCATACACAGCAGAGTCAGATTATAGATTTGGGACAGATAAGCATTTTCCCCCTGGTAACAAAGGAAAACAAAAAAGAAACCTACATTACACCAAAGATACAGCTAATACGCGTTTTACTGCCTTGTTACATAAACCACTGAAGAAAAATAAATCACCAACATCCGATATCTCAGAAAACAGATTTAAGCAATTTTAGCTCCTATAAATTCCTTGCCACAGCATCCAGAAAACACAGTAAATACTTTTACATTGGAATATAAAATGCTTAAAAGGGACACTGAAGTCAAAATTAAACTTTCATGATTCAGAGAGTAGTCCATTAATGTGCACACTTTAAGGCACCAGCTCCTACTGAGCATCCGCAAGAGATCAATGTATATTAGGAATGTGCATTCAGATCCTTTGTGTGGAAGTAGGCAGCTGCTCAGATCTTTTCGTATCCATATTGATTCTAGTGTAAGATCACTACACTAAGATCTGGAACTGTGCATATCTTAGTGTGGTGATCTTGCACTAGAATCAATCCGGCTATGAAAACACCCAAACAGCCATCTACTTCCGCATTTGGATCCTCACAAAGGATCTGAATGCACAACTATTGTATTTACGATTTATGATTGGCTGATAGTCGTCACGTGATGCAGGTGGCATGGAAAATGGAAGAAACGGATGTCAGCAAAATATATATATATATATATATATATATATATATATATATATATATATATATATATATATATATACTCATTTGAAATATACAGTTGTGCTCATATGTTTACACACCCTGGCAGAATTTATGATTTCTTGGCCATTTTTCAGAGAATATGAATCATAACACAAAAACTTTTCTTTCACTCATGGTTAGTGTTTGGCTGAAGCCATTTATTATCAATCAACTGTGTTTACTCTTTTTAAATCATAATGACAACAGAAACTACCCAAATGACCCTGATCAAACGTTTTACTTACCCCAGTTCTTAATACCGTATATTTCCCCCTTTAACATCAAGACAGCTTGAAGTCTTTTGTGGTATTTGTGGATGAGGCTCTTTATCTTCTCAGATGGTAAAGCTGCCCATTCTTCCTGGCAAAAAGCCTCCAGATCCTGCAAATTCTTGGGCTGTCTTGCATGAACTGCACGTTTGAGACCTCCCCAGAGTGGCTCAATGATATTGAGATCAGGCGACTGAGATGGCCACTCCAGAACCTTCACTTTATTCTGCTGTAGCCTATGACAGGTCGACTTGGCCTTGTGTTTAGGATTATTGTCATGTTGGAATGTCCAAGTACGTCCCATGCACAGCTTCCGGGCTGATGAATACAAATTTTACTCCAGTATTTTTTGATAACATACTGCATTCATCGTGCCATCAATTCTGACCAAATTTCCTGTGCCTTTGTAGCTCAAACATCCCCAAAACATCAGCGATCCACCTTCGTGTTTCACAGTAGGAATGGTGTACCTTTCATCATAGGCCTTGTTGAAATGTAGCGTTTATGGTTGTGGCCAAAAAGCTCAATTTTGGTCTCATCACTCCAAATGACTTTGTGCCAGAAGGTTTGAGGCTTGTCTCTGTGCTGTTTGGCGTATTGTAAGTGGGATACTTTGTGGCATTTGTGTAGTAATGGCTTTCTTCTGGTGACTCGACCATGCAGCCCATCTTTCTTCAAGTGCCTCCTTATTGTGCATCTTGAAACAGCCACACCACATGTTTTCAGAGAGTCCTGTATTTCACAAGTTATTTGTGGGCTTTTCTTTGCATCCCAAACAATTTTCCTGGCAGTTGTGGCTTAAATTTTAGTTGTTCTACCTGACCGTGGTTTGGTTTCAACAGAACCCCTCATTTTCCACTTCTTTATTAACGTTTGAACTCTGCTGATTTGCATTCTCAATTCCTTGGATATCTTTTTATATCCCTTTCCTGTTTTATACAGTTCAACTACCTTTTTCCCACAGATCCTTTGACAATTTTTTTGCTTTCCCCATGACTCAGAATCCAGAATCGTCAGTGCAGCACTGGATGAAAGATGCAAGGGTCTGTCAGGAGTCCAGAAACTCATTGACCTTTTATACACACACACTAATTACAAGCAAACAGATCACAGGTGAAGATGGTTACCTTTAATAGCCATTCAAACCCCTTTGTGTCAACTTGTGTGCATGTTATCAGGTCAAAATCACCAGGGTATGTAAACTTTTTATCAGGGTCATTTGGGTAGTTTCTGTTGTCATTATGATTTAAAAAGAGTAAACACAGTTGATTGATAATAAATGGCTTCAGCCAAACACTAACCACGAGTGAAAGAAAAGTTTTTGTGTTATGATTCATATTCTCTGAAAAATGGCCAAGAAATCATAAATTCTGCCAGGGTGTGTAAACTTATGAGCACAACTGTATTATTGCATTTTCTTTTTTATTACACATTTGTTGACTATGCAATACCATTATATTTAGGGACAGTCTACTCCAGAATTTGTATTGGTTAACCCTTTGGCTGCTAAGCCATTTCCCACCTGGTGCTAATATTTTATTTTAATTTTTCTATTTTTTTAACTTTTATTTTTTTTACAGACCCCCAAGACTTACACTGTTGGAAAGGTTAGGCGATTACCTTTCCAACAGTGGGTCTTGAAGGTCTGTAGCTGCTTAGATGCCTGAGATACAGGCTTCTAAGCAGCATGCCCCCTCCTCCTATACTTAACATTGTTAAGTATAAATAAAGTTGCGCGGTGACATCATCACGTAATTGTGCGTGACGTCACCACGCATCATGTGAAGCCCCGGCGATGCCTGTCACTTAACAGGCACGATTGCCGGGGTAGAAGCAGTTAGGAGCCCCCAGATCTCCCTCAAGGTGGGAGAGTGCTCATGACGGCTCTGAGCCGTCATTAGCACCAGAGTGAGAAACTCTGTGACGGCTCAGAGCTGTCATTAGAACTCGAAGGGTTAAAAAGGATTTATAATCCCTTTATTACCCATTCCCCAGTTTTGCATAACCAACACAGTTATATTAATACACTTTTTACCTCTGTGATTACCTTGTATCTAGGAACCTTTTTCCAGCCCCCTGATCACATGACTGTGACTGTTTATTATCTATTGTCTTCAATTTAGCATTGTATTGTGCTAGATCTTAAATAACTCCCTGTGCCTGAACACAGTGTTATCTATATATGGCCCACATGTACTTTGTCTCTTTGTATTGAAAAGAGATTTAAAAAGCCTGTGATAAGAGGCAGCCCTCAAAGGCTTAGAAATTAGCATATGAGCCTACCTAGGTTTAGTTTAAACTAAGAATACCAAGAGAAAAAAGAAAATTTGATGATAAAAGTAAATTGGAAAGTCAATTAAAATTAAAAGTCCTATCTGAATAATGAGGTTTTTTTGGACTTGACTGTCCCTTTAAAGGTGATATCAGATCTCATTATGTTCTAAGTTTGTGTAAACAGACTTGCTTCCTTATCTTTTATTTGGCTGGAGCACCAAAGCTCAATACATAGAGAGAACAATGGAAAATGATCATTTTATTACTTAAAGGGACAGTAGTCTAGTCAAAATTAAACTTTCATGATTCAGATAAGACATGCAATTTTAAACAACTTTTTAGTTTACTTTTATCATCAAATTTGCTTTGTTCCCTTGGTGGTATTTTTGAAAAGCTAAAGCTAGCTAGGCTCAAACTGATTTCTAAACCGTTGAAAACCGCCTCTTAGCTCAGAGCATTTTGAAAGTTTTTAACAGTTAGACAATACTAGTTCATGTGTGTCATATAGATAATACTGTGCTCACTCCCGTGAAGTAATTTAGGAGTCTGCACTGACTGGCTAAACTGCATGTCCGTCAAAGCACTGAGATAAGGGGGCAGTCTGCAGAGGCTTAAATAAAAGGTAATTACAGAGGTAAAAAGTATATTATTATAACTGTGTTGGTTATGAAAAACTGGGGAATGGGTAATAAAGGGATTATCTATCTTTTAAAACAATACAAATTCTGGTGTTGACTGTCCCTTTAACTATCCTGCATCCCACTGAGAGTGTAATCTCTTCTGCTGGCTGTGTATACTTAGGCTATTCAATAGCCTATACTCCAGTATTAATTTGTTCAGTATAGGTGGCGATACCACAGGCTAAATCAGCTATTTCAAATGCGGAAATAGGAGTAAAGGAGCTACTTGTAACCAATTTAATACACTCTAGGAGGTTAAAAGGATCATTGGGAATAATTTAAAGGGGAGAAAACTTTTGGGTGAACTGTCCCTTTAAGTTTAGTTATTAACAAAGAATACCAAAAGAACAAAGCAAATTTGATAAAAGTAAATTGGAAAGTTGTGTAAAATGGCATGCCCTATCTGATTCTTGAAAATGTAATTTTGACTAGACTGTCCCTTTAATGGTTCTTTTCAGTAGTAAGACATTTCTGTAATATACTTTATTTTGTGCCCCTTTTCCTGCAATTTAAATTTGTGGGCTTTCCAATTCCTTTTAAAAGTAGAAGTGCAGGCTCCAGATTTAAAGGGGCATGAAAACCCATTGTTCCCCCCTTTCATAATTCAGACAGAGCACACAATTTTAAAAAACTTTCAAATGTAACTATTATCAAAATTGCTTCATTCTCTTAATATCCTTTGTTAAAGGAGCATCAACACTACTGGGAGCTAGCTGAACACTGGGTGAGCTAAGGACAAAATATTTTTTTGAAGACACCACAAACAAGTAGAGCATGGCTCCTCCTGAGGCTACCTAGGTATGCTTTTCAACAAAGGTTGCAAAGAGAACAAATTAAATAAGATACAAGAGGTCAATATAAATAAATTATATGCTCTATCTGAACCATGAAAGAAAAAAAAATGGATTTCATTGCTGCACATTAGTGATCTATTTATATCCGTCCATAATTGGCCTCAGCTAAGAAGTTGCTTTATTGATACTAAAACTTTAGTATGGTTCTAAAACGTTACACTTTTTGTTATTTATTTATACAATATCAAAATAACAAGAGTATTGCAGCAATACCCTTTTATTGGACTAACATTACATAGTAAAATACAAAATTTGGGAGATTCCTCTCTTCCTCAGGTCTGAAGCATTACTGATCAATATGATAGAATTTGTTCATAGATATCTTGTAAAAGAAGAGGTGTCTATGGGGACAGGAGGTGGGAGAGATAGCTGAGAAAATGAGCAGAGGGTCCTAAATAGCAGATCAGTCCGATGCTGAATAATGCTGGGGTGGGGGGCACTGGCAGGGTAAGTGCTGGATAATCTTATAACAGAATTGCATGCTGGGATATACTGTATATAAATAACATATACACACACAATGCCGAGCTATTATATATATCTATATCTATCTATATCTATAAAAATCATATATACACCACATGCTGTGCGCTGTATCATGTACACCACATTTGTAGACATACATGAGTACTCTGCATAAATATAAAGAGAGAAGCGCTCAACCTGAGAACAAACAATAACATAATAACTTGTTCTATGACTATTTACCGCCCAAGAAGCAGCCTCTTTTTGCTCAACATGTGCGTTTCACAGAGAACTTCCCTGTAGCATATAAAGTCTGATCCTGACCTTAACAGTACAGCACCTAAATACCAGGCAATCCCTCACTGAACGAGAGAAACGGAAAAACCCCAGACCTACGTTTAGGCCTATTGTGGGCCTCATCAGTAAGGTTCAGCCATATCCCTTCTAGGCACACTGAGCAATTGGCAGGGTCAGACTGATATGCTACAGGATATTTTCTCTCTGTAAAGGGGCATAGTGTGCTTAAAGAAAGCGCACCCTGAGTTGCAATATAAATGAACAGGCATGCTGTTCTCTCTCTTGACATTTATGTAAATTATGGGGAAACCAGACATTGACTCCGTGCACACATGCCCTTAGAGAATTACAACTGCACCTCACTGACGAGGCCCATAGAAGGCCGAAACTATCGTCTGGGGTTGTTGCTTCCCTTGTTCAGAGAAGAATTGCCTGGTATTTTGGCGCAGGACTGTCATTCGGCAGGGTCAGACTGATATGCTACAGGATAGTTTTTCTCTGTGAAGGGGCATAGTGTACTAAAAGAGTATGCACCCTGAGTTGCAATATAAATGAACAGGCATGGAAGCTATTCTAGCTTTTGTTCTATCTCAGGAGTGCTGTTCTCTCTCTTGACATACATGAGTAGTCTCCCTTAATGCTGTAAGTTTTGTGACTGGCTGTGCTGCTACTACATATGTAGTGACACAGCTTGCAAACTGCTTTATTTTAACGTTTGGTGCTATTCTGTATGTTATCCTGTTCTGAGATCAGGGCTGGATTGGCCTACCAGGATACCAGGAGATTTCCCGGTGTGCTGCAGCAGCTGGGGCTGGAAAGTTACAATTTAAAGGGGTGATTAATGGGCTGTAGGGTGCCTATATAATATCCCTCTGGCATTTTTATTTAATGCAAAGTAATATAATTTAATTATGAAAAACATATTGGGAAAGGAGTATCCCAGTAATCCCCTTTGAGAAAAAATGGGCATCTGCATTCTACCGACTAAACAGAAAATAGGGCTGGTCTTCATATTTTTCCAGGGCTGCATTTTATTCCCAGTCCGGCCCTGTCTGAGATCAGTTTATGTTTCAGGTTCGGGGGCTGTTTAAATGCCAATATTGGGGGGAAATTTATTTAAGTGTGGTATCCTCTTCAAGAAGTGGCTGTAGGTCTTATGATTTGGTTTATGTTCTCTAGAATCGGGTTGTATAGGACTACTGAAGGGGTCAGTGTTGTGCTTATCTTCATTTTGTATTGCAGTGGTTCTCGGGGTGCTTGTAGGCCAGATTTTAATGTTTATTGTCCTTGTCTTATATCCCTTTGCTCTGAATGATTCAGAAAGTGTCTTTAGATTTTTATCACGGTCCTCAATATCAAAGCAGATCCAATGGTATCTGATAGCTTGGCTATAGATAATGGCTTGTTTGGTATGACTGGGATGAAAGCTGATGCAGTGCAGGTAGCTACATCTTTTTTTTTGTAGATGAATGAACAGAGTTTCCCATTGTTTATGGATACTGTGCAGTCTGAAGCTAACACTGCTTTTAAAAGGTTAATTGATGGATGGAATGAGTTTAATGAGTTATGGAATGTAGCGATAATATTTATGAGGTTTATAGGGGCGAGTGGTTAGGAAACTGTGTTTAAGGTCAGACATAAATAGGTTTGCATATTGTGGGGCCGTTTTTGTGCCCATAGCAGTTCTAGTCATTTGTAAATAGAAGTTATTGTTGAAACTGAAATAATTGAAGGTGAGGATAAATTCTAGTTTAGTATTGTATTCAGTATTGTGTTTTTGGCTGTGTCTTTGGCATGTGAGGAATTTGGAACAGGCTTCAATTTCATCTTTATGGGGGATGTTGCTATTCAAGGATTCTACATCCATGGTAACTAGTATGGTATTGGGAGGTAATTCTAGGATCTGGCTAAGTTTATTTAACAACAAATGTGCAGATTATTTTAGATCATATTATTCTCAGGCTAATGTTTGCTGTGAATCATTCTATCTAACATTTATTTAGTGTTTAACATTCATTTAACTAATGGATAACCACAGTTAGAGATGTGACTCAATTTCCAGACTGATAAGCGAATCTAGCAGCATTTTCTGGTAAAGATGTTTCTAAGCCTGACGACTGTGACAGGAGCATGTGTTTACATACCTTTTCTGGCAGTTCTTTAAAGCAAGCAATACCCAAGGACAAAATGGAACGTGTTCTGGCAGCGTGGCATATTGCTTTATATCTCTCCTCAACGCACCTAGAAAACAACTCACATTTTATATTTATATGAAGACCAGTCACTGTGAACACATGGAGCGGAGTAAAAACAATTCAGTTAACGCGCAGCCTTCACTCTGCATCTCCAGTAATAAACTTGCAGGTAGGACATTAATTAAAGTCTAGAGCAGAGTTTCTCAACTCCTGTCCTCAAGTCCTAACAGGCCAGAGTTTTATGAGCGGAGGTGAAATAATCAGCTGATGGGTGAGAGCAGGTTAGTAACCATGGTTACTAATCAGCTGATTATTTCACCTGTGCTCTAATTTAGAGGATATGAAAATCTGGCCTGTTAGGGGTCCGGAGGACTGAGTTGAGAAACAAACACTTGTCTATACCATTGTTTCGCACCTGCGGTCCTCAAGTACCCCCAACAGGCCAGGTTTTCATTATAGCTGAACCAGTGCACAGGTTAAATAATCAGCTGATGGGTGAGAGCGGGTTAATAACCATGGTGTTACTGATAGGGATGGCTGAATAGGTTTATATTCGAATACTAGAACGAATTATTGTATAAATTCGATTTACATAATCAAATGTTAATAAGAACGAATATTCTTAAAAATTCTGTAATTTATAGGTTACAGTCTTCGAATTTGAATGTTGATTATTAGATTGAATGTAACATTTGATTTAACAAATACTATTCACAAATTCAATAGTTCATGTTTTAGGGAATTTAGTAAATTGATACATAATAGGTACAAATATATAAATTCAAATGTTTCTATTTTGAATATTGCATTTAAAGAAAGCATTAGAAATACTATTATATTAAACAAATGTTAGAACGTTGTACAAAAACTTGTTTTGTTTTTCAAATGTTACGAAACATTCGCCCATCTCTAGTTACTGATCAGCTGATTACTTCACCTGTGCACTGGTTCAGCTATAATGAAAACCTGGCCTGTTGGATGGACTTGTGGACCGCGGTTGAGAAACACTGGTCTAGACCACTGGTTTTCAAACCTGTCCTCAGACCTCCCCAACAGGCAAGATTTTCAGGATTACCTTGGAAGAGAGCAGGTAAAATAACCCAGTTTACTAATCAGCTGATTTCACATGTGCTCCAGTTCAGATATCCTCACAATCTGGCCTGTTAGAGAGGTCTGGTCTAGAGGATTGAGATTTGGCGAAGTGATGTTATCCTCCAGCATTTGATATTGCTTCCTAAACAATGCATACTTACTGGTTAAGTAGATTCTTTCTTGTGCCAAGGCCACTTAGTTCCTGAAAAGACACAAGTTGCATATTTGTGTTTTTATAGCTTAATGTACAAGTTCCTCATATGCCAGAGAGGCAAAGGGATAAAAATAAAATATCAGTAGCTTTTCCCATTCTTAAAAAAAGGATAATTTCTTTATTTTAGTGCTATCTGTGCAGTTACAATGTGTGTGTTAAGAAAAATTAAAAGGGCACTCTAGTTTAAACAAAAATTAAAGCTCTATTCCATCACAGCATTTTATTTTTAAAATGTATTAAGTTTCTCTGAAAAGGTTAAACACATAGTCAAGGTTACTCCACTGAACACCCCCCTTCTGCAAATACAGAACTTTAGGGATATAAAACACATTTTTCTTTCATGATTCAAATTTTTTTTGAGTTTCATATCCATTTAAGTGTATATGAAATCTAGACGCCAACTCAATGCAACACAGTCTTAATAGATATAAAATGTGCAAAGTTTAGAATCGAGTCAGAGCTCATTTTATTTTTTTAGAACAGTTATGCAGTTTAAGTCTATAGTGAAAGTAGTGTCACTGATGGCCATGTCAGGTGGTGCCTAGGATATGACGCTCAAAAATTCTCTTTTGTAATTTAGATTGAAAACATTTTATAAATTGTACTTTCTATGTACTTCTATTATCAAATTTGCTTAATTCTCATGATATTCTGTGTTGAAGAGATACCTAGGTACTAGGTAGGCATCTGAAGCACTACATGGCAGGAAAACTGCTGTCATATAGTGTTCCAGATATAGGCAGGCTCCTAAGCTTATGTCCCTGCTTTTCAACAAAAGTTACCAAGAGAACAAAGAAAATGTGATAATAGAAGTACTTTAGAGCATGATATTTGAAACAACTTTCTATCTGAATTATGTAAGAAATGATTGGGCTTTATGTCCCTTTAATATGGAAGTGTTATTACACACTATAATTATCCGGCTGTAACCTCACAGGTAAACTAGCACAGTACTACACAGTCCCTCTGTACACCTGCCAACTCCTCCCATTTCTCACTTTAGTCGATGATTCCATTTCAGTTGCATGAACTCAGCTACTTTTACTGCAAGTGTGCGCATAAGGGTCAGGAACCATCTGCAAACTTTAGTTTCCCAGGGGCTCGATAGGTCATTAATGCTAGACCTTCCGCTGCAACCGGTATCAGACTTAACAGTGCAGCTCTTGGTAAGCAGTATGCGAATATTTAAGGGGTACCAGGACCCCAAAATGTAGGCCCTATTTTAGAACACCAATGGTGAGTAGGAACCTTGGAAAATTTAGACCGACTAATAAATGGTAAAGGCTGCACTGCTGTGCCACTACAGATGAGGATGCATCTAGTGAGAAAATTAGGAATAAAAATAAGAACACAGATCAAGGGAGTGCTTGACTACTGACAAACGGCACCTATAAATGCGGTAGCAGGAGGTGACGTGCGTGTGGCTTTATTAAAGTGACAAAAAGTCCTATACCACCGATGAAGAGTTCGATGTTAAAAGGCTGTATCAACTGCACCACAGATTATGTGGTGTACGCGATAGAAGGCTCAGAACATAAAAAGCAATATATTGGGATGACAACTCGTGACGTGAGGACACGTATAAGAGGGCATCCTACATATATTGAAAATGATGTTCATGTGCTAATTAGGAAATGTATACTTTTGTATTTAGGACACATATATATCTATTGTGGATATTTTGTACCCTCTCATTTTAGGTAGATGGTTTGCCTATATATTGCATATAATGTAGAGCCAAAACTTATTTTGGTAGATTACCTATATAAATGTATTAATATATATCAGCGGCATCAAGATCAAACAACTTAGTCTCTGTGCGTGAAACACATATATACTAGCGGGTCTATGACTAATTCTAAAATGATATATTTATCCCTAACAATGAATCTACCTACATACGGCCAATATATGTATAATCAAGGTATTGGTTTTTATTGCATAATATTTCAAAGTTAAACTTTGTATTAAGCTATTAATTAATAATCTTAGTATTGTTAGTGGCTCCCGGGTTTGTCGAGCCCTGGTATAATGCATATTAAAAAAAAAAAAAAAAAAAAGTTATCAGCGTATATACAAAGCACTTATATTAGATAGAACTACTTAGCTATTGTATATGACTCACATAATTAGCTGGTTTATGACGGATCGTTATGTATTTATCCCTAACACAGAGTTTACTTATACATTGCCATTGTATGTAGTATCTAGCTGTTGGATTAACAGGTAACTTTTGTGGTTAAGCTGTTAAACAATTTCCATAATTTTGTCCAAATGTATGGGAGTGTAGCGGGTTAAAGCCCTATTGTTATTGAAAGTTTATGGGTTTACGGTGTGAACCAAAACTAGTCACTGAGGTATTGGGGTGAAAATAGTTAAGTGGAAGTGGTGTAGATACTTACTTGGGTTTATAAGCCACAGGTGTTAGGATTGCAAGTATGGTCTATGATTACGGCACAATTGTAAGCTGAAACACGTAAGACTGATCTCTTCACCACACTTGTTTTTTATTCAAATAAAGCGTGTTGTTTTAGAAACGCCTGGATCGTTTCCTTTTCTCTGATGAAATTTCCTTGCAAGTGAGGGGGAGCTTGCTACACGGATCCAGGTGCCGAGACGACACAGGACGATACCGAGGCTGGATAGCTTAGTTGCAAGTTTCCCCAGGTCTCAAATGTATGCAGCACTAGCAGTCCAGATACAACATATACAGCACAGCAGCAATTGCATAGGTAAAGGTGAAAGGAGACGGGTGCCACACTACAAACATAAGTTCTCTGAATTAAGAGGCTGCCATTTTCATGGATGGAAGTAGATGTAGGCTTAACCCCGTACATCTAGCTGTTGAGTTTTGTAATCTATTTGCTGCTGGTTTCCGTTGGACATTGAGTGTCTACGCTGTTAAAGTCCTGAGTATTACTTGAACTGATGCTCATATAGAGTTTGGGCTGGGGATTTGTATACGGAAAATGAGAAGCAGGCATACATGCATAGCCTCCGTTCATTGGCTATATCAGATTGGTTGATCCTTACCAATAAGCTGTTTTAAAAATACTATTATAATCAAACTATTATCTGTGCATAAATAAATATCTCTCACGGTTGATCTAATCCCTAGATAGGGGCCGGTATTTGCTCTTATTAATGGTTAACAACTAGTGTTAAAGTTACTGCATCCTATGAGCTGCTTGCACTTCTAATAATAGTGAATGCCTATAACTCACAGCAGTAGATGATTTGAAATTAACTGCATCCTAAGGGCTGCTTGCATTTCTAATACTAGTGCATGCTTATGACTCACAGCAGTACAAGACTTGTAATTCCATTAATTTATTCAGGTCTCTGCTATCCATCTACAATGGTGATAACTCAGTTGGATTAACACCTTATATTTTATTGATCAATTGGATTTATTGTATTCATGAGGTAAATATTAACTGAAGTTGATTCCATTTACAACTTCGTTTGAGCTATTTGTATCTAGCTAATTAATATAATACCTATTAACTAATTAGACCAAGTTGAAATATATTCTATATACAATATAATTTATCCAACCATATGTACATGGTATACCACAATATACCATAACCACTACACTTTTGTATACCGATACTCCATCTGATCACTATATCTGACCTATACCTAACAGCTGGAATTCCCACGTCTCACCAATAAGTAATATTTTATTAGCATATGAGTGTTAGGACTATGGATTAATTTGACATCCGAGGTCTTTTTAACCCATCTGACTAGCTGATATTTTATAACAACAAGGTGTTATCTTTCACTAGCTACCGTTGATCGTGCCCTCATTTAAGTTAATTCAGGTTCCTGTAATTTTAAATGTATTGTTTTGCCTTTGATTTTAAAAGTCCCAATAAAAGTTAGATTTTAATATACCTAGTTTATCCGCCATCCACATTCAGTCTAATATCTAACATAAAGGGAATGTGAGTGCTAACTATATGTGCTTATTTTGGAGGTTCACACCTCTTTGTTTCAATTGGCTGTATCCTTATCTGGAGCAGAGTGGAGGAATTCCAAGAGACTACTTGTTTAACCCTTTTTAATAAGGTAAATGCTTATCAAAAGAAGAGAATTTGTTTAAAAATAAAAATGCCTTATGCTATGTGATATTATGTGAGAACTCAGATATTTTTTATTTTATTTGGGTTTTAATATCAGTGTCATTTTCAAAATAAAAAGAAGCGAGCAACATCTTGTACAGTAATAAAACAAGTATCTAACACAAATGATTGTAATTACTGGTACAATAAACAAGAACAATAGCTGGTATTATAATATAGTGCAGGCGCCATTAAAGGGACATGAAACTCAAAAAATTTCTTTCGCCATTCAGATAGAGAATATAATTTTAAACAACTTTCCAATTTACTTCTATTATTTCATTTGCTTCCTTCTCTTGTTATCCTTTGCTGAAAAGTTTATCTAGGCAAGCTCAGGGGCAGCAGATAACCTAGGCTCTAGCTGTTGATTGGTGGCTGCATACATACAGTATATTGATTGTAACTGGCTCACCTATGTGTTCACTTAGAAACCATTAGTGCATTGCTGCTCCTTCAACAAATAATACCAAGAGAATGAAACAGATTAGATAATAGAAGTAAATTAGAAAGTTGTTTCAAATGGTATTCTCTATCTAAACCATGAAAGATTTTTTTGGGGTTTTATGTCCCTTTAATATGACTCAAAAAGGTGTTTAGGATTCTTTGTCCTCATAATTTTAAAGAAGGAAAAAGAAGGTGAGGGGAGAGATAGAAGGATGGGGGTGGAGGTAGTGGACAAGGGGTTCAATGATTAAAAGGGACATGAAACCCCCAAAAAATAAAAAAAATATTTTTTTTAAATAGAGAACAACATTTTAATCAACTTTCCAATGTAATTATATTATCTAATTTGCTTCATTCTCTTAGTATCCTTTATTGAAGAAGCAGCAATACACTACTGGGATCTAGCTGAATTATTGGGTGAGCCAATATCATGAGAAATATAAGTGCAGCCATCAATCGGCAGCTCCTGGGTCTAACTAGGCATCCCTTTTAACCAAGGATATCAAG
Organism: Bombina bombina; assembly: GCF_027579735.1. Lineage (NCBI taxonomy): Eukaryota > Metazoa > Chordata > Amphibia > Anura > Bombinatoridae > Bombina > Bombina bombina. Next base: position 181,610,190 of record NC_069508.1, on the reverse strand, counting down.
AGAACAAAACAAAATTAGATAATAAAAGTAATCACGTGCTATCTGAATCATGAAAGAAAAATAATTGGGTTTTATGTCTCTAAGTATATATCTAGATATAGTTAAAGGATCATAAACTGCAGCAAACAAGAGTTAACCTGCTATTGCACATGAAGCATATCTAGATATTCTCAGAGTACCGGAATTTTATATACTGCAGCTGCTCAGAGTGCCAGTGGGGCTTGTTTCAAGTCAGCAATTAAACAGAGTCATTACCAGATGGTACAAGCACCTTAGGCTCTCTGAGCATGTGTTGTGTATAAAATGCTGGTGCACACTTAAATACACTTTTGAAGCAGCTATAGCTTTTATTAGAAGCATTTTTGCTAATACAAGTAAATTACAAAACAGTTTTTATTGAAAGCTGGAATATTCCTCTAAGCTTACTTTTAGTTGTAGACATGAAACAACGTTTTAAAAACAACGGCATCACTTACTGTATCAACGGCTATAAATGCGGATGTTTTCAGAGCCAGCAGGAGAGACGGCCAGAGCTCACTAAAGTTATCATTCTGGACATCAATCACAGGGACCGTCAAACATGTCATTGTCACCAGGTTATCTGCCAGTTTTACAAAAATAGTAAGATCTCAGCCCAATCTAAAAGAAAACTAAAGTGTATGCTCATATATACAAGAATACAATATAACAGATTTGTATTACATTTAAAGGGACACTAACACAATTTTTTTCTTTCATGATTCAGATAGAGCAGGAATTTAAAGCAACTTTCTAATTTACTTCTATTATCAATTTTTATTTGTTCTCTTGTTATATTTTTTTTTTTTTTAAAAACAGGAATATAAAGTTTAGGAGCTGGCCCATTTTTGGTTCAGAACCTGGGTTATGCTTGCTTATTAGTTTGCTAAATGTTTCTACCAATAAGCAAGCGCTATCCAGGGTGCTAAACCTAAAATGGGCTGGCTCCTAAGCTTTGCATTCTTGCTTTTTAAATAAAGATAGCAAGAGAACAAATAAAAATGGATAATAGGAGTAAATTAGAAAGTTGCTGCTCTAAATCATTAAAGAAAAAAAAATTGGCCTTAGTATCCCTTTAAAGTATTTCTATGGTAACCATAGATTCTCCAAGACTGCAGAGCAATAAACCTTATAGAAGCAATAGTATTTACAAACTGGGGTGTACTAATTAGTTTATAAACCAATGAATGGCTAATAAGTCTATTTTCCAATAAAGTATTAAAAAACCATTTTGCTTATCATATATAGATGTTTGTTTTATAACTGATGTCCTTACAGTCCTTTAAATTACCACTGTCGCCAAGGGGCGTTGATATTTATTAGATGTGGTTGTAAATAACTCACCTGTTACATGCAGGGAGATTATTTTTGCTTTTAATAACCTTGAGGAGAGGGTGGGCAACTCCCCAAATAAGTAGTAACCAAAAGGACTCCAGCATGTTGTCTCTCCCTTCAAAATAAGGTCAGCATGTTACCTGGAAGCAGGGAGGGAGCTTCCTCACTTTAAGGGACACTCAAATCAAAATTAAACTTTCATGATTCAGATAGCAGCAGTTTTATACAACTTTTTTTATTTACTTTACTTCCATTAACAAAATGTGCACCATTGTTTTATATTTGATCCTTTTTAAGTGACCAACTCCTACTGAGCATGTGCAAGAAGTCACAGAATATATGTGTTTGTGATTGGCTGATGGCTGTCAGATGATACAGGGGTGTGGAAATAGACATAACTGAAATTTGTAAGATAAAAAAATGCTACTTATTTACTTGTCCTTTAAACCATCTGCTGAAAAACTGAGTCTGTGCTGCTTATAGTACAATACATCTAAATGTAACCACCAATCAGCAAACGCTACCCAAAAATGGGCTGGCTCCTAAGCTTACATTCTTGTTTTTTCGAATAAAGATATTGCAAAGATTATGGTTAAAAACAAACACTTTATTAACATATATACAGACAAAACCAGTATTCTGATATTGGAATATTAAGAAAGTGGGATGATCACTACCACTTCTTCATTTAATTTATTCCAACACTAATTTAGTGTTGTAATAAATTAAATAAAGAAGTGGTAGTGATCATACTGGTTTTGTATGTATATTTGTTAATAAAGTGTTTGTTTTTAACCATAATCTTTGCAATATATAAGAGAGTCTAATTAAGCACTTGGCTTCAATGCCACAAATCCTATTTGTTGTCTCCAATATAATATTTTTCAAATAAAGATACCAAGAGAACGAAGAACTGTAATGAGTAAATTAGAAAGTTGCATGATCTATTTCACCGGTTTTCAAACCTGTCCTCAGATCTCCCTAACAGGCCACATTTTGAGTATATCTGAACTAGAGCACAGGTCAAATAATCAGCTGATTAATAAACAACATCCAAGGTAATCCAGAAACCCGGAACTGTTAAGGTGGCCTAAGGAAAGGTTTGAAAACCAGTGCTCTATCTGTATCATGAAAGTTTCAATTCAGTTTTCAATCTAACAATATTCAGAGTTAAATTACAGGAAAAGGGAACAAAATAAATTATGAAAATATATTGCAAAGTTTAACTACACTTTTATATTACATATCATACTGTGTAATATCTCTTTAACAAAACATGTGAAATTTGACCAGAGGCTAAGATTAGCTAACATTGAGAAAGACGTCACTAGTCTGGTGGAATACCATCAAGTTCACGGTAGCAATTAAAAGGACAGTAAAGTCAAAATTAAACTTTTGCGATTAAGAGAGAGCATGCGCGTTTAAACAACTTTCCAATTTATGTTATCTTATTTGCTTTGTTATTTTAATAAAGAGTAAAGCTTACTAGGCTCAAGAGCAGTGATGCCCTACTGGAACCTAGCTGAACCAATGACAATAGGCAGCCACAAGCTAGCTCCCAGTATTACATTATTGCTCCTGAAAACTGACTAGACCAAAGGGAAAAAAAATAAATGAGCCTCTCAATTATAAAGGGACAGGAAACCCCAAAATTTTCTTTCATAATTTGGATAGAACATACAATTTTAAACAACTTTCCAATTTACTTCCATTATCAAAATGTGCTTTGTTCTCTTGTTATCCTTTGCTGAAGGAACACTATTGTACTACTGTCAGCAAGATCTAGTCAGCCAATCACAAAAGACAAATGTGTGCAGGCACCGATTAGCAGCAGCTCCCACTAATGTAGGATATGTGCGTATTCTTTTTCAACAAGGCACATTTGAAAATAGAACAAAGCACACTTGAAAAAAGAAGTGAATTTAAAGTGAAGGTCCATTTTGATGAATTAGTGCCCGGTTTTTAACCCCTTAACGACCGAGGACGTGCAGGGTACGTCCTCAGAAAAAAGGCAGTTAATGCCTGAGAACGTACCCTGCACGTCCTCGGTGTGGAAAGCAGCTGGAAGCGATCCTGCTCGCTTCCAGCTGCTTTCCGGTTATTGCAGTGATGCCTCGATATGGAGGCATCCTGCAATAACCTTAAATGGCCATCCGGTGCAGAGAGAGCCACTCTGTGGCCCTCTCTGCACCGGACATCGGTGGCCGGTAACGTTGGTGGGTGGGAGCTGACTTGGGAGGCGGGTGGGCGGCCATCGATGGGCCGGGTAATGTAGAGGGGGGCGGGATCGGGGGCGGGGGCGCGCACAGGCGCGCGCGCGTGCACGTCGGGCGGGCGCGTGCACGGGGCGGGAGCGGGTGGGAACCGCTACACTACAGAAAAGACTGTTGTAAAAGTTTGTGTAAATCTTTTTATTTTCTAAACAAACCCAGTCAAAGGTATCTAGGAGGGGGTTGGGGTTTGTTCTTTGGTGGGTAGGGGAGCTACACTACAGAAAATGGGGGATAATAATAATAATAAAGCAACTATTTTTTTTTATAAACTGGGTACTGGCAGACAGCTGCCAGTACCCAAGATGGCGGCCATTAAGGCAGAGGGGGAGGGTTAGACAGCTGTTTGGTGGGGGATCAGCCAGGTTGGGGGCTAAGGGGGGCTCCTACACAGCAGCATATGTAAATATGCTTAAAAAAAACCCCAAAAAGCATAAATATATATTTTATTTTAGTACTGGCAGAGTTGCTGCCAGTACTTAAGATGGCGGGGACAATTGTGGGGTGGGGGAGGGAAGGGAGCTGTTTGGGAGGGATCAGGGGGTCTGATGTGTCAGGTGGGAGGCTGATCTCTACACTAAAGCTAAAATTAACCCTGCAAGCTCCCTACAAACTTCCTAATTAACCCCTTCACTGCTAGCTATAATACACGTGTGATGCGCAGCGGCATTTAGCGGCCTTCTAAGTACCAAAAAGCAACGCCAAAGCCATATATGTCTGCTATTTCTGAACAAAGGGGATCCCAGAGAAGCATTTACAACAATTTGTGCCATAATTGCACAAGCTGTTTGTAAATGATTTCAGTGAGAAACCTAAAATTGTGAAAAATTTAACTTTTTTTTTAATTTGATCGCAATTGGCGGTGAAATGGTGGCATGAAATATACCAAAATGGGCCTAGATCATTACTTGGGGTTGTCTACTACACTACACTAAAGCTAAAATTACCCCAAAAAGCTCCCTACATGCTCCCTAATTAACCCCTTTACTGCTTTGCATAATACCCGTGTGGTGCACAGTGGCATTTAGCATCCTTCTAATTACCAAAAAGCAACACCAAAGCCATATATGTGTGCTATTTCTGAACAAAGGGGATCCCAAAGAAAAATTTACAATCATTTATGCCATAATTGCACAAGCTGTTTGTAAATAATTTCAGTGAGAAACCAAAAGTTTGTGAAAAAGTGAACGATTTTTTGTATTTGATCGCATTTGGCGGTGAAATGGTGGCATGAAATATACCAAAATTGGCCTAGATCAATACTTTGGGATGTTTACTAAAAAAAAATATATACATGTCAATGGCTATTCAGAGATTCCTGAAAGATATTAGTGTTCTAATGTAACTAGCGCTAATATTGAAAAAAAATGGTTTGGAAATAGCAAAGTGCTACTTGTATTTATGGCCCTATAACTTACAAAAAAAGCAAAGAACGTGTAAACATTGGGTATTTCTAAACTCAGGACAAAATTTAGAAACTATTTAGCATGGGTGTTTTTTGGTGGTTGCAGATGTATAACAGATTTTGGGGGTCAAAGTTAGAAAAAGTGTGTTTTTTTCCAATTTTTTCTCATATTTTATAATTTTTTTTAAAGTAAATTATAAGATATGATGAAAATAATGGTATCTTTGGAAAGTCCATTTAATGGCGAGAAAAACGGTATATAATATATGTGGGTACAGTAAATGAGTAAGAGGAAAATTACAGCTAAACACAAACACCGCAAAAATGTAAAAATAGCCTTGGTCCCAAACGGACAGAAAATGGAAAAGTGCTGTGGTCATTAAGGGGTTAATAAACCTATTAAAAACAAGGGCACTTTAATTCATCAAAACTGACATTTCACGGTTTTCTTCAAAGACGTAACTTTTAATCCTGGCAGCCGCTCCAGGACTTCCTCTGCCCGTTGCAAGCCGTCTTCGCGGGTTCAAAATGACGAATCCGGCTTCTTCCAATCACAGCGTTGTATCAGGCCAAGATTCCCCAGGGGAATCGCTGGAGCGGCATTCAGGATTACAAAGGTACGTTTTTGAAGAAAAACAGTGAAATTTCAATTTTGATGAATTAAAGTGCCCTTGTTTTTAATAGGTTTATTAAAAACCGGGCACTAATTCATCAAAATAGACCTTCACTTTAAAAGGGTCTTAAAATTGCATGCTCTATCGGAATCATGCAAGTTTAATATTGACTTTCTTATCAATTTAAAAATGTGGAGGGGAGAAAAAAACCAATGTATTTACTCGTCCACTGCAATGTCTTACTCATCCGGTGTTCTGGTAAGAAGGCAAACTTTGGAAAAGAGCGAACCATGTCACTTCCCGTTACATCAGCTGTTTCACAAATTTTGGACCTAATGCGCATGCGTGCCAGTGTCATCACATACCTGGCCGTATACGTCACTGGTAAAATATTTAGAGCTGTGAAATTTCGGAACCCTTTCTAGAGCGCATGCGAAGGATTTTGTATCACAAATGGTGCGCTCATGGAAAGCCGTTTATTAGGCTTCTCAGCAATATACGGAACTCTGCCCCCCATTGCAACTACTCCCATTACTACTACTCTAAAGCTTAGTCTCCGTGCTCGTGCATGACAAACAGCCACTCAGCACTTTTCACAGGCTCCCTTTCAATGTCATTGTGTTTCACACATCTCCAATTCATTGTTCTCTTTGTTAATCAACCAATAGATTTACTGCTGCAACAAATGTTTAAACAAACACTGAGAGGCTGTTTGTCATGCACGAGCACGGAGAGACTCAGCTTTAGAGTAGTAATGGGAGTAGTTGCAGTGGGGGCGGAGTTCCAGATATTGCAGAGGAGCTGAATAAACAGCTTTCCAAGAGCGCACCATTTGTGATACAAAATCCCACGCATGCGCTCTAGAAAGGGTTTCCGGAATTTCACAGCTCTAACTATTTTACCAGTGACGTATGCAGCCAGGTATGCGATGACGCTGGTACGCATGCGCATTAGGTCCAAAATTTGTGAAACAGCTGATGTAACGTCACAGGAAGTGACATGCTTCGCTCTTTTCCAAAGTTTGCCCTATTACCAGAACACCGGAACTAGTGGGCTAAAGGAAATGTCTAACCTGACTATATTTATTAAATGCTAGTACCAATGATAAAAGTACTAAAAACAGACATCCCAACTCTCCCTGAAGTTCAGGGAGTCTCCCTGATTGTAATAGCGGCTCCCTGATGCCAGCAAATGGAATGCAATCTCCCTGAAACTCCAAGTACCATGATCCAATGTGGCTGAAATCCAGAAAAGTGTTTCTTTAAGGAATGCCTTTAGTTGCTGGGACGTTATAGAACCCTCAAAGCATCAGTAACCAAAAAGCCCCCAATGATTTTAATAAAATAAAACACAAATACTACCTTATTTACTGCACGTAATTAAAACTTCATATTCTAAAATATTTAAGCATTCACTGGAAAATAGGTTTGTTGTATGTGGTTGTGCAATAAAGCTACTTTTTTTTTAATGTGACTTTAGTGGAAAGCTACTTTAATGATAAGTCCCTATCTTATTTAGTGTTTCAAGGTGTCCAATATATAACTGGGAGGGGGGTGGGGGCACACAGTAGCGGGTGAAGCCACCTCCCTGAAATAATTTTTTGCAGGTTGGGATGTCTGTAAAATATAATACTAATGCGTTACAATGTTTTATTATTTCTGTGTTTATTAACTGTATTTAACTCCTGGAAATGGTTTAAACACATAAATAAAATCAGCTCCAGGGCAGCAATGCACTGACTGAACACATCTTGTGAGCCAATAAAAAGATGCATGTGTGTAGCCACCACTCTTCTCCAGTAGCGCTGCTTGTGAACCTAGATATGTGTGTTTTTCAACAAAGGATGATGATTAAGTACATTTTATAATAAAGGTAAACTTAAACGTATCTTAAAAGTTGTATGCTCTGTCACACATGAGTTTAATTTTGACTTGCACGCCTCTTAATAAATTACACCGATAAGATGTTTACTATATCAAACAAATGTACCTTCACATTTCCTTTACGTGAACGACCAACCTAGAAAACAATGACACATGAGAACGTTAAAATGATAAACCATTACATTCCTTACGTCAATCAGCTTCCTCTGCTCAACAAATTCACTTCTTCCGGCGCATGTCAGTGACGTCCCGTCATGCAGCTGCCTATTGGCTGGTATGGAGGCTTGTCAGCGATACCCACGCCTACATTCTGGCTATAATGAACCAACCAGAAAGTTTCAAAATGCTACTTCCATCGTTTATACTAGGAGAAAAAACACTGCTGAATTCATTTTGGCCAGAAGAGCTACAGCGAGTAAAGTGCGCCCTTACTTTAACCAATCACATCTTAAAACGTGAGTGTGTGGGCGTGGCTTGTATGAAGAACGAGGCGTGGAACTCATAACACGCTGACACGCACAGGAGTGAATGAGAGAAGACGTGAGTTTGTGTGTAAGATATTATGGTACTTCCAATTGTTCGGTTTTTTTATAGAGGCATTTTTGCTTGTACAGGGCAGTAACTAATGTTCTGCAATAAATGAGCAGAAATGGTGCTTGTATTCTATAAAGTTTTTTTTCCATTAAAAAACCCAAAACAAACAAACCTATATGGGTGGGAAAATATAATCGTGAAATACTGGTTCATTCAGTTTTAATTATAGGAAAATTCTTAGTTGTCATGATTTCCAGCAATGCAAGTAGTTTAAAAAAACACTTTGATTATTATTAGTAAAAAAAAAATGTCATGTACAGTGTCATGTGGCCCCATGAAATGTATCGGTTGTGTCAACGTACTAAAGTCAATTGACTATATTGTGGTCAACCATTCTAAAAACATGTCACTACACCATGGTCAATCTTTCTTCAACATCACAGGCTTGAGTTATTTGCCCATTCCGAGGTAGTATAATTTAATTATAAAAGGCTGGCCACTTCCCTATGTGAATATATAAATAATTCATATCAAATATAAAGATAAAATGTATCAAATTGATAATGTGGTCGGACATAAGGTTTATGGAATGAAACATTTACAGATTGAACTAAATTTATGTATCTGCAAAATTATTTATTAGAAGAACCCTGTTTTTCTCCTGCCAACTCCAAAACTCCCATTTAATATATAGGTTTTCTCAATTGTTGTATATAGGTCCCCTAAGTTTCAGTTTGTGAAATAATTTAGCAAATACATCAATTTTAGTTAAATCTGTAAATGGTTCATTACATAAACCTTATGTCCGATCACTCTATGTAGACACAACCGTTACATTTCGTGGGGCCAATTGTACATGATGTTTTTTTTAATGTAATCCGTCCTATACTTTAAAGGGACACTGTAAGCAAAAAATATCTAAGCTTGTAACGAACTAACTACCCTAATCAAACATTTTCTCAATATAATCTCATAATGAGATTGTTACCGTTTTGCCGATTTCTTTCTTCAATTATTTATTGCTTTCCAAACCCACTCCGTGGGTATCCTTAACTCCTGTGCAATCCGGGCTGACAACCGCGGTTTGAATATGGCGCCTCTAATAAGCTCTGCGCATGCGCAAGATTGCGCAACGTCACAGAAACCGTCACTCCTTGTAATGCGCAAGCGTGATTCCTATCTGTGGGTAACTTCGGATTCACTAGTTGAAAATGCGCATGCGATATTTCGCCGATTTTATGCGCAGTAGGACAAATTAGTCTCTTAATGAGATGCATAAACATGCAATATGATTGGTTACTGTATCCTAACACATAGTGCCGACATTTGTGGGCTGGATATCGTGACGTAATCACCGAAAACTAAATATGATTTTTCTACCGTTATGCTTCTTCGTTTTACAACATTTATAGGTCAGTATGTTTTAGTTTATGCTTATTACATGTTATATGGGGTTTGTTTATAATAAAAATAGTAAAAGATAGTAATCCTTTAACTGTTGATCATTTGGGCTTCACATATATTTTTAAATATTATTTTAAATTGTATGTTTTTTTTTCCATTGTACGCTAGTCACCGCACGCATGCGCACTGAAGGCAACGCGCCTCTATAAATCCTGAGCCTTTATTCATCTGATCGGGTTGCATGCGCGGAGTGTGCCTGGAGCGCAAACGCAATGAAGGTTATTGCCCATATAACTCCTCAACCCTTTGCTTTTACTACAACATCTGATTTTGGGAGGTTAGGCCTCTTGCGCATGCGCAGTGAGCGACACACACCTTCAACAGCTGGTGTCACGTCACTAGAAGTGACGCGGGTCAGGAATTCTTATAAGTCGACGCAAAATTTAGAACACCCCTAATATACCAATGTAATCTGCACCTGAGTTATCGAAAGTGGAGACATGTATAAATGTGCTTTTTTTTTTTAATTTACATTTTGTATTCCAAGCAGTAAAAACAAAAACAAAATATACATAAACATTGGTATTATATGTTTACACATCCGACGCAAAAAAGACACCACTTTCCAAAATATTATTAGTATATTGAACCGTATTGTCCTATACATATTTACAAAGACAATGACCCTTGCAAATATAAAACATGGTACCTTACAACTACATAACATGGACTCATCTGTATAAGCACCTTACTACATTATTAATGTCCAACCACTGAACAAGTTCAAATCCAATTCTTTCCCCCAGCGTCCATAACTATTTGTGTCACATATCAATGGTGACAAAATTTGTTTCTGAACTGGGATCTCTAAAACTTTAATGAAGCTATGTCATTTATCCGAATAAAGTTTTCTAATCTTTGTTCTTTTTCATACAAAACATCAAACACTTCAATAGGCGCTTGATTTTTTAAGGACTCTAAAATCTCTAATACTGGGGATGCTAGAGGAAAGCCACAATCTCAGAATACATTTCCTTGTTAAAGTGAAGGTAAACTGAAAGCAATCTCTAATTGTCATATGAGGCTATACTAAAAATAAACATGAGTTTAAGTCATCAAAACTTACAATGTTAATTTTAATATCTTTATTTTGAACGCAACACCTACTATTTACTGCTATCCGCCGACTGCCCCAAGACAAACAACAACAAAAATTTCTGACGATGATTGCGTTGTACAATCCAATCAATGGCGTTTTGGCATGTTTCAGTGAAAAAAAAATCAATTACTTTGCGCATGTGTTAGTGACGTCAGGCAGCTTCTCATCGTTCCTTACTCGCATGCGCAGTTTAACTTTGAAGACATATCTGCCCACAGTTCAGTAAAATATGGAGATTCTGCATAGTAAAGATTTTGATCAATCTTAGTATATCACTGCAGCGAAAAGGTAATAACTGCGTCATCAACATTTAGATTGCGGGTGCAGCCGTGATAGAAGTAACAGTGTCAATAGAAGAAAGTAGAGGGGGCGGAGCATAAGAATGAAGCAACAGATTGGTAAAGATTAAAAATTATTAATTATAATGCATATTAAAATTATTTATATATATATATATATATATATATATATATAGCGCGAGTAATACCTACTAGATACATTTAAAACAGATTAGATGGTATAAAATAGTGAAAATTACCATCACTTTAATCCCCTAACGACTCATGTTGTACAGGGTACGTATACAGCCGCTTTGTGGTTATTGCAGTGATGCCTCAATATCGAGGCATCCTGCAATAACCCTTTTTACCCCTCCGGTGCAGAGAGAGCCACTCTGGCCCTCTCTGCACCGGAAATCGATGGCGAAAAAATTGTTGGTTGGTGGGTGGGCGGCCATCGATGGCTTTTTGGATTAAGAGGGGGGCGGGATCAGGGGTGTGGTCGTCAGGAGGGAGCGGGTGGGAACCGCTGCACTTCAGAAAAAAATACTTTTAAGTGGGAGAAAGGGGGGAGGGAATGGGTTAATAAGTAGCTAAGGGATCTGGGAAGGGTGGGGGGGAAGCTACACTACAGAAAAAAAAAATATATATATATTTTTGTATAAACTGGGTACTGGCAGACAGCTGCCAGTACCCAATATGGCTCCAAATAAGGTAGAGGGGGAGGGTTAGAGAGCTGTTAGGGGGGGATCAGGGAGGTTGAGGGCTAAGGGGGGACCCTACACAGTAGCATATGTAAATATGCTTTGGGGGAAAAAAGATACCTTTTTATTTTAATACTGGCAGACTTTTTGCCAGTACTTAAGATGGCTGGGACAATTGTGGGGTGGGGGAGGGAAGAGAGCTGTTTGGGAGGGATCGGGGGGGGGGGGGTGATGTGTCAGGTGGTAGGCTGATCTCTACACTAATCCAACCGAATGGAAAGATGATATAAAGAATACCACAATTCCAAAAGTATGCACTTTTAGCACTCTGGGCCCTAAACTAAAGGGTGGGTGGTCCCTGCTGGGATTGGATAAAAATTAACTTTTATTGTAACCTTTAAAAAACCAAATTGTTGGTTGAAGTACACATACTATTAAAATACACTCCAGTACCATATACCAATCACTACACACTAAACAGGTGAATATATAATTAAATAAAATAAAGAGGAAAAGCCCGAGGAGTGCCACTATTCAATTTTGTGTGTGTATGATCTCTACACTAACCCTGCAAGCTCCCTACAAGCTACCTAATTAACCCCGGCACTGCTGGGCATAATACACGTGTGATGCGCAGTGGCATTTAGCGGCCTTCTAATTACTAAAAAGCAACGCCAAAGCCATATATGTCTGCTCTTTCTGAACAAAGGGGATCCCAGAGAAGCATTTATAACCATTTATGCCATAATTGTACAAGTTGTTTGTAAATAATTTCAGTGAGAAACCTAAAGTTTGTAAAATAAAATTGTGAAAAAGTGAACGATTTTTTTTATTTTATTGCATTTGGCGGTGAAATGGTGGCATGAAATATACCATAATGGGCCATCGATCAATACTTTGGGATGTCTTCTAAAAAAAAAAATATTCATGTCAAGGGATATTCAGGGATTCCTGAAAGATATCAGTTCCCCAATGTAACTAGCGCTAATTTTTTTTAAAAAGGGGTTTGGAAATAGCAAAATGCTACTTGTATTTTTTGCCCTATAACTTGCAAAAAAATCAAAGAACATGTAAACATTGGGTTTTTCTAAAGGACAAAATTTAGAAACTATTTAGCATGAGTTTTTTTTATTGTGGTTATGTGACAGATTTTGGGGGTCAAAGTTAGAAAAAGTGTGTGGGTTTTTTTTCTAATTTTTTCCTCATATTTTATAAAAAAATTTTATAGTAAATTATAAGATATGATGAAAATAATGGTATCTTTAGAAAGTCCATTTAATGGCGAGAAAAACGATATATAATATGTGTGGGTACAGTAAATGAGTAAGAGGAAAATTACAGCTAAACACAAACACCGCAGAAATGTAAAAATAGCCCTGGTCCTTAACGGAAAAAAATTGAAAAATGGCCTTGTCCGTATGGGGTTAACATTATCATTACCACAAAAGCCTCACATTAATTTTTTACTGCTAGGTTTGCCAAAGTTATAATATTTCGGAAATTTAATTGCACTCTTGTTTTCAGCACTTTAGAGACCCAATAGCTAATTTTAGCCCAGAGTTGTTTAATCTTCGGGCACTCCCAAAAATAGTGTTTAAGATTAGGGTTACCCAGTTTGCATTTAATGCATTGAGATAGTTTTAGCCAAGCAATGAGTTTTCCATATAGATGGGTGCTTTTGCAGAATATCATTAATGTAGTGAGAAATTTGACCATAGGCGAAATAGTAAAAATCTGGTATCTGAACCTTACGTTGTAACTCTTCAAAAGATATTATTTTCCTTTGTGGTATATTTATTAAGTCACCTATTGTTTGTATGTTTGCCTTATGCCAACCTTTTAGAAAAACCTGAAGACATACATGGTAAAAACAATGGGTTTCCCCTTATAGGTAGAAATAGTAAAAAAGTGCTGTTGAGCCCCCATAACCTTATGGTCTTTCTGCCAGGCCCTAAGTATACTCACATACATGATGTTATTTCTAATTGCGGGTAAGAGATCTTTCCATTTTTGATGTAACAACGAGGACACTGCTATATCTTCTAGAATTAAAGCATCCATAATCAGAATCATATTCATTGGGTATAATAGTTTCAGGAAAATTATCATCTTTATTAAATGGGCTCTACCTGTTAAACAAATAGGTAGCCCTTTCCAATGCATAAAATCCTTTTTGATGTCTTCAAAAAATTTGGCTAAAGTTTTATTTTGTACCAATCATTTGGGTTACTGGAGAATACCCAGGTATGTTAGTTATTTGTTTACTTCAACAAAGGGTACTTTACTTTTATTAATCCACAGGATCTCTGCTTTATTCTCGTTTATTTTATAGCCTGATAGCCGCCTAAACGCCTCATTTAAATGCAGTTCTGGATCTTGTATGAAAAGCAACATGTCATCCGCGTAAAGTGCAAGATTAAAACTACTCTCCTTTATCTTAAAGCCAAAAGGGATTTTGCAGAGTTTGACGGCTAAGGGTTCCAATACCGAATTAAATTATAAAGGCGATAAGGGACATCCCTGCCTTGTTCCCCTTTCTAGGGTAAACCTTGTGAATGACTCCCCATTAACAGACAATAGGGCAGTTGGTTTGTTATAAATGTTTTTAATAAGAGAGAGGAAGAATCCCTGAATATTATATTTTTTTAGACAGGAGAATAAAAATGGCCATTTGACCCTTTCGAAAGTTTTTTTTCTGCATCTAAATCTAAGAGAGGAGCATTCCTCTTAGGCTGTTCTGTCGGCTGTTTTTGCACATGCTCAATAGGAGCTGGTGACTCAAAAAGTTTTAACTATAAAAAGACTGTGCACATTTTGTTAAATGAAGTAATTTGGAAAGTTGTTTAAAATAGCATGCTCTATCTGAATAATGAAAGTTTAATTTTGATTGAGTGTCCCTTTAAGTAGCCAAAAATGATTTACTATGTATAACACTTTTCTCATGTTCTTTGCTGAGGATCTTGCTTGAACAAAACCTGACTGATCATTGTGTATTATTAAAAGGTAAATCTGTTTTTAATCTGTTGGCTAACATTTTTGCCAGTACAGTATTTTATAATCTTGGTTGAGCAACGAGATTGGTCTATGAGGCAACTTTAAGAGGATCCTTCCCTGTTTTTGGTATGACGATTATACATGCAGCTGAGAATTATTGAGAGGGCTGAATTTCTCCTGATAAATATGGGTTGAATATTTCTATCAAAATTTTAGAGGTTTGCTCTTGAAGTATTTTATACCATTCCATAGTGAGACCATCTGGTCCGGGTGCTTTTCCTAATTTTAACTCCCCCATAGTTTAAAGGGACACAATTCTTCTTTCACAATTCAGATAGAGCATGTAATTTTAAGCAACTTTCTAATTTACTCCTGTTATCAATTTTTCTTAATTCTTTTGCTATCTTTATTTGAAAAGCAAGAATGTTAGTTTAGAAGCCGGACCATTTTTGGTTCACAACCTGGGTTGTCCCTGCTGATTGAACAGCACTAATAAACAAGTGCTGTCCAGGGTACTGAACCAAAAATTGTCCGGCTCCTTAGCTTAGATGCCTTCTTTTTCAAATAAAGATAACAAGAGAACGAAGAAAAAATTATAGGAGTAAATTAGAAAGTTGCTTAAAATTGCATGCTCGATCTGAATTATGAAAGAAAAAATGGGTTTTAGTGTCCCTTTAATTAAATTCCTCTAGCGTAATTACTACATATAGATCTTACTGTTCTTTTGTAATTTCTGTCATGGGTATCGAGTCTAGAAACAATTTACTTTCTTGTTTTATATTGCTGTGTTTTTCTGATGTATACAGTGTTGCATAATATTTACTAAACTCTTCAGCAATTTCTTCCGATTTTGTTTAAATTCCCTTCTCTGATTCTATTTGAAGAACTTGCTTATTAGATTTACGATTTTTAACTAGACTAGCTAGAAATGTCCTTGCTCTGTTGCCCTGTCTATAGAATTTAGCTTAAGCTTTTTTATGTCTCTAGTGGCTTGATGGGACAAGTAAATATTAATTTCCTTTTTAATAGATAACTTTTTAAATTGTTATAAGAATGGTTCCCCAAGTTCAGTGCATATGCTGCTCCCAGTTTTTCACTTAGGTGCCTATACTGCCTTTGCATGATCTTATTGTATTTAGCTACAAAAGCAATAATGTGACCTCCCCATAGGCAGAACTTTCTTTCACTTTCTGCGATGAGATTTTTTTAGTGAAAATGTTTCTGCAGGTCATTTTTAAATAAAATTCAATTTTAAATTAGGCAGTTACACTAAAGCACCAGTACAATTGCAATGTGTTGATTAACTGGAGAATAAAGCCATTTGTAAAGTTTTAGACTTTAAAAATTGCATTGCAAATTAGCTGCAGACAAAAAAAGAAATTGTAAAATGTCTCTTAAATAAATTTGTTTCCTTTTCTCTTTGTCTAACATAGAAGTGCAGTATTAAAAACGGTGCATTGCTCATACGAACGTCTTACATTCAGAAAAAAACAGCTTTGCAGACTGGCAAAAGCTAGGGGGACGAGTTTGACAATAACCCCTGAGAGCCAGTTAACAATCAATACAATGCTGCTTTGCAGCACTACTGCATTATTTGACTGTTCTTCAAACAGCACTTTGCTCTGAATGCACTGTGTTAAGGAAAACTTACACAGCGCAGCCAGAGCACAGCTCTGTTTGAAAAGAACAGCCTAATGTGGAGCAGTGCTGCAAAGTTAAAGCACATAACAGTTCCTGCATGTGTCCTGTTCTTTCTGCAGATATGCTACATTTTCTGCGATGACATCTCAGATCACTGTATGTTCTGCCTTGGGGGTGACCTCTAATAACCGCTTTCCCTGCCTCCAAAATTGTTTGAAATATACAATCATCACCTTTTATTGTTCTCGATAAATTCTTCCCATTTTTCTTTTTAATAGAGCCTCAAATTTTTTGGAACCATATAAAAACTTGAGAAACTTAAATCTCAATGTTTGTTTCCTTATACTTGATAATGACAACATTATATTAATTGGTGCGTGTTCAGAGATTATAATTTCCCCTATTCTTACGTCTGATTTGTTGCGCTAGGTCCTTTGAGATAAAAAATAAATCTATCCTAGACATCGATCCATATTTTTTTGACATGCATGTAAATTGATTTTTGTATCTCCATGTATCTATTAGATCTAATGCTTCCATCAGTAGTAAGCTAATTTTTTTTTTGTCAAATTTACCTCTTTTATCTTTATTTTTCTTGGGTGACTTATTTTCTTTGTTTAATCTATCAATTTTGGAATTGGGGGTTAAATTAAAGTCGCCGCCTATGATCATTTTTGTATCACCAAATTTATTTAGTACTTCAATGATTCCCAAAAGGCTCTGCTGGACTCATTAGGGCCGTATATATATTACATAAAGTTAACACTTCATTATTTAATTCCCTGGGGATCACGAATTGTCTTTATCTGATAATCTAATTTTTTATTAAACAATATTGCTATACCTCTACTACTTTTCTTGTAGGATGAGAATATGATTTCCTTAACCCATTCTCTTTTCAATATCATATGTTCCTTGTCAAGTAAATGTGTCTCTTACCAAATCCGAATTAAAGCATTTTCTTAAGTGATTAAAAATATTTTTCCTTTTAATGGGGGATTTTATACCCCCCACATTCCACGATTAGGGATGCCCAGAAATAAAAAAATTTGGACCGAAACCGATACCGAAAATTCAGGATGCCCCCTGCCGAAAACCGAAACGAAACCGAAATTATTTTTTTCTTTTTTTAAATACAGTGTGTAAGTGTAGCTGATAGAGCTTGTAAGCGGGAAAGCTCTAACAAATGGGCATGGTCACTTGTACCGTAGGGCGCAATCTACAGTGAAACTGGTGGAGCTCTACAAGGGAGAGCGTGGTTATAGCCAAACAACAATACGAGGTGGACATGTGTTTTGTTTTTGGGTGTAGTTATCCGTGCGATAAGCATGGCTGCACCTGATCGTCTCATCGTATCTCCGCCTAGTTCCTGGTTTGGGTCTCACACTGACCCATCAGATTATATGTCCGGAGCCCCAAATGGAGTCTGCCTGTCACCTATCACCAGGACCACCGGACTTAGCTACGACCTTACGTGCAAGGTGGTTATAGAAAGTCAATGTGCTTTTTTGTATACACTGTCTGGTGGGTTCTAATTCGTACCAACTGTGTGCGAGCTTGGGACTTATGCATATATAGTGTGCACGGATATTTGCCTCAGGCGAATAGAATGTCTATGCACAAGAGGCTGATGTATGAGCACTGTATATAAGGCTTATACATATTCACTGTGTGTGCTTAGGGCTGTGTCTGATAATATCAAGTGTGTATAAACATGTTACGTATCCTCCTTTGAATCCTGTATTCAAAACTTTGGTTTCCTTCTTTAAAAAAAAAAAAGTCACTGCTGGTTTCAAATATCATCATGTCATGGTACTTATGTGTGTGCTCTGTGTACCATGCCAGTGCATGATAAGGATAGACATTTAACTCAATAGAACAGGAGAGGGCTGTACATTTTTAGCCATTTTGGGCCGAAATTGGAATTGCACGTTTTCGGCGGCCCAAATATCGGTGCATCGCTAGTTTTATTCTTTATTTAGTTCTGTGTAACAGAATCAGATTTAACCTTTTTTTTTTTTTTTTTTTTTTACCAATTATCAAAATAAAGTATAGTCCTAGAAAACTATTATTATATGCAAAACAGTAAGTCAAGTAATGAACTCAAACAGCAGCTCTAAGCTGGCATCAAATTTGAAATATGCTACACAATAATTTTACCGAAAAAAAAGGCAAATAAAAAAACAAATAACCAAAAATGCAATTTTCGTCCAAAACTTTCTGCGGCCGAAATTTTGGTGCATTCCTATCCACGATGTAACATTTAACATTCATAATAGAAAATAATGCCCGTAGCTTAACCGGCAAGGCGGGGAGCAGATAAAAAAGCAGAGGTGAGAAAAAAAAAACTTATCAGTGAAAACAGAGTGAATCTGATTAAAAAAAAAAATAACAGTTATGTGAGGGCAGTGCAAGCTTAGCTTGATATAAAATCATTTATTCTATGTAGAAGTCAAACATTTGTGACAAAATCTGAATCTGATCTCAATAGATTGAGGGTTCTTAGTAATGCTTAGTTGAAGTGAAATTCGTGATTCGTAAGTGTATATCAGTGTATCTTAAAGGGACAGTCAAGTACAAAAAACACTTTCATGATTTAAATAGGACACGTTCTAATTTACTTTTATCACCAATTTTGCTTTGTTTTGTAGGTATTCTTAGTTGAAAGCTAAACCTAGGAGGTTCATATGCTAATTTCTTAGACCTTGAAGGCTGCCTCTAATCTAAATGCATTTTGACTGTTTTTTACCACTAGAGGGCATTAGTTCATGTGCTTCATATAGATAATATTGAACTCATGCACATGAATTTACAGTGGAGTCATCACTGATTGGCTAAAATGCAAGTCTGTCAAAAGAACTGAAATAAGGGGGCAGTCTGCAGAGGCTTAGATACAAGGTAATTACAGAGGTATAAAGTTTATTATTATAACTGTGTTGGTTATTCAAAACTGGGGAATGGGTAATTAAGGGATTATCGATCTTTTTAACAATAAAAATGCTGGTGTTTACTGTCCCTTAATGTAGATATGAGCATTATGCTCTGTATTACAAGCAAGGTGAGAGAAACAAAAACACAACACTAGTGATACATTGTGTAAATGAGTAATTACTCTATATTGATCTATTGGTATGTTCCACCCTCTGCCCACCCCTTGCCTCACAAACCTTCACTAACAGGCCATCTTACACTTTAGAAGCTTCTAGAAAACTGTAGATCTCTTCTTTATTTTGCAGAAACGTTACCTCATCTTGCAAGATAACTGATTGTAGCTGGGAAAATAACAAAGGCTCTAAACTCTTTATTGTTCAATTCATTTCATAATGGGATTAGCTCTTTTCTAGCTTTGACTGTTTGAGCTGCAAAGTCTTGGTACAGAAAGATTCTATCACCCCGATATAGTAGCTTATCCGTTTGTTTATATGAAGATAGTATTTTTATCTTTAAAACTTGCAAATCTTACTATAACCGGCCTGGGTTGGTCTCTGTAAGTTTTCATGTTGATTCTATGTACTCAATTGCAAAGGTGCCCTTCTCTGTCTTAAAACCCAGCAAGTCTGGTAGTTCCTCCAGTTGCTGCCTTAACTGTTTCTGGGATACTCAATACTCTCAGATTTTTGAGTGTCAAGTGTCTATTTTGTTGTTCTAGCTCCCTGATTCTATCTAGAATATTTATTTGGGAGTCCTCTAAGTCAGAAATCCTTTGTTCAGCTTCTCTTAATCTTTGTTGAAAGTTTTTAATTTCTGCTGATAAATGTTGTATGTCTTTCTGAACTTCCCTTTGTACACCCTCAATTTTGTGGTTCAGGATCTGGGTTATCTGTGTGATAATTTTAGCATTTTCTTTCTCTACTGAACCTTCTAAACCTAATTGAGGATGCTCTACAAATCTGTTTAATCATTTCCTTAAACCCTTTTCTCCCAGTTTGTTTTTAGGTGGCCCCAGAGGCAGAACTTTTTTTCATTTTCTGCAATGAGTTTTTTTTAGTGAAAATTTTTCTGCAGTGTCTTTAAGAAGCTGGTGTTGCTGTCTTTGTTGCCCTTACTCGGTGTGCATGAGGACAGGTTCATGTACAGCCTGTGTATACACCATATATACACACACACTATACATACATCACATACACACACACACACACACTATACATACATCACACACACACACCATACACACACACACACACACACAACATACCATATACACACACACACACCATACACACACACACACACACACACAACATACCATATACACACACACACACAAACAAAATATACACACACACACCATATACACCATACACCATATACATACACACCATATACGCAACATACACACATACAACATATACACAACATACACACCATATATACACAACATACATATACACACACCATATATACACACACACGCCACATACACACACACAACATATACACACACACACAAGCTATATATATATATATATATATATATATATATATACACACACATACACACACCATATGCACACACACTATATACACACACACACACACCATATACAGACACACACACACACACCATATACAGACACACACCATAACATATACACATACACACCATATACACACACACACACCATATATATATATACACACACACACCATATATATATTAGGGTTGCAACGATACCGATACTAGTATCGGTACCGATACCAAGTACTTGCATGAGTACTTGTACTCGTGCAAATGCACCGATACTTAAACCGATACCTCCACTTACTACCCATATGCTATCTTGTGGTGTTTTTTTCAAACTGTATGTTCCCATTTCATTTAAAGCTGAAGTGGAGACTAAACTAAAAATTGTTTACTACTGTTCTGCCAATAGAATTGCTGTTATTTGTATTATTGTAGGAGAGATCACTGTACTGCGTTCAGACAAATCCCTGAAGTACTGGGCAGTTAATAAACTGAGATTTCAAGCTCTGGCTAAAATGGCCCAAAAATATCTTTCTGCCCCATGCAGTAGTGTGGAAAGTTGAACCTCCTTAGTGATAGCAAAAACAGACTTATAGCTGAACATGCAGAGATGCTTCTGTTCTGTTCCTTAAAAAGAACTTGCCACTAACTTTTGAAAAATTATTCTAATTGCTAGATTGCCTTTTATACTGCTAGTTCTCATCTTGCACAATTATGTTCAAAACATACTGTACTCTGAGGAACATCTTAGCTTATATAATTGCAGGAAGAGTACTCATAGGAAAAATTAAGTTAATCCCAATGAACACTTATCCTGCAATTATAGGACTAGATTTAGATTATATTTGATTGGTAAGCTTTACCAATGCTCTGTTCACATTTCCAATTCCATAGCCTTTAATGGAGTAGGACGTGTAATGAGAGCATTGGTAAAGTTTACCAGTCAAATGTAATCTAGTCCATAGTGTTGTTCACCATGATTAAACAGTATTCTGTTATATTTTTTACTGTATGGCACTTTTGGTTGGTTGCAATTTTATATTTGTTATTTATTGTTGTTGTTAATATATTTTATTGTAATATTTTTATTTCTAAACATGTTCTGTGAACTTTGTGACAAATAAAACCTGTTTTATTATTTCATAATGTCTTTTGAGCTACAGTCCTTCATAATTATAAAGAAGGAATCTTAAATAATTAGTCTGTATTGTGCTTGGTAAACTGTCACATGACATTAAAAAAAAGTATCGGTAATTGGTATCGGCGAGTATTTGAAAACAAGTATCGGTACTTGTACTCGGCCTTAAAAAAATGTTATCGGTGCAACCCTAATATATATATATACACACAACATAAACACACACACACAACATAAACACACACTTATTAAAGAACAAAACAAAAACACATCTAAGTATTTTGGTTGGCTCCTACACTCCTAGAATACATTTTGTTAAGCCCTGACTTACCTTTTCTGCAATGTGCTGTTCCCTGTACCGCACTGGAGATCAGGAAGTGAGAGGAAGGTAGCAAATATTTCCATTGAGATAGAACAGAACAGTGACACCCGCAGGCAGAAATTAAAAGTGCAGGCAAAATTATTTTTTTTAACTGACACTGCCGTTGTTTCTGCAGAGATCCTTCAGTTTCTGCGATAAGAACGTGTTCTGCCTTGGGGTAGGTGGCATATTGTTGTTCACCAAATTTTCAAACTGAAGAATAGGAGATTAACCCAAGCTAACCACCAGAGAAAAGTGCAGGGGTCATTTTTTCTGTTAAGATATATTTTCTGAATTAAAATGTCTCTTACTTTTACTTATAGGGTGCAATAATTTTTGGGCCAATTGAATTATTATATTGTTTAGCTTTTTTAAACGTTTTAGTGCAGTTTGGGAAAAAATTGTTGCGTTTTTTTATTTCTTAAAGGCGCAGTACACATTTTTCTAAAAGTTGTTTGAATCAATAAATGAGGGGATTTATGACTATTGTGGCTATTACTAGTCTGTTCAACATGTCTGACATTGAGGAAACTAATTGTTCTATGAGTTTAGAAGCCATTGTGGAACCCCCTCTTACTTTGTGTACCTCTTGTACTGAAAGGGCCTTACAATGTAAAAAGCATATTTTAGGTAAAGAAAGTGTGCCTAAGGATGATTCTCAGTCTGAAGAGAATCCGGATATGCCATCTAATTCTCCCCAAGTGTCACAACCTTTAACGCCCACACAAGCAACGCCGAGTTCCTCAAATGCGTCTAATTCTTTTACTCTGCAGGATATGGCTGCAGTTATGTCAACTACCCTTACAGAGGTATTATCTAAGTTACCAGTGTTACAGGGTAAACGTAGTAGGACAGGAATTAATGTGAATACTGAGTCCTCTGATGCCTTGTTGGCTATTTCCGATGTACCCTCACAGGGCTCTGAGTTGGGGGTCAGGGAATTGTTGTCTGAGGGAGAACTTTCAGACCCAGGAAGTATGTTAACTCAGACAGATTCGGACGTCATGTCCTTTAAATTTAAGCTTGAACACCTCCGCCTGTTACTTCGGGAGGTTTTAGCGACTCTGGATGACTTCTTTCACAGTTGTCTGTAAACCAGATAAAAACCAGACCCTATTGTGATACCACCAGAGAAATTGTGTAAAATGGACAAATATCTTGAGGTGCCTACTTACACTGATGTTTTTCCGGTTCCTAAAAGAATTTCGTAAATTATAAAGAAGGAATGGGATAGACTGGGTATACTA
Source organism: Bombina bombina (assembly GCF_027579735.1). Lineage (NCBI taxonomy): Eukaryota > Metazoa > Chordata > Amphibia > Anura > Bombinatoridae > Bombina > Bombina bombina. The sequence continues at coordinate 181,586,740 of NC_069508.1, read as the reverse complement.
TTCTCTCCACCTCCTAATTTCAAGAAAATGTATCCCATATCAGACACCATTCGGGACTCTTGGCAGACGGTCCCTAAGGTGGAGGGAGCTATATCTACCCTGGCTAAGCGTACAACTATTCCTATTGAGGACAGTTGTGCTTTCAAAGACCCTATGGATAAGAAGTTAGAGGGTCTTCTAAAGAAATTATTTATTCATCAGGGTTTCCTTTTACAACCAACAGCTTGCATTGTTCCAGTTACTACTGCAGCAGCTTTTTGGTTTGATGCTCTAGAAGAGTCTCTGAAGGTTGAGACCCCTTTAGAGGGCATTTTAGATAGAATTAGGGCTCTCAAGCTAGCTAATTCTTTTATTACAGATGCCGCCTTTCAAATTGCTAAGTTGGCGGCAAAAAAATGCAGGATTTGCCATTTTGGCGCGTAGAGCGTTATGGTTAAAATCGTGGTCTGCTGATGTGTCATCTAAATCAAAGCTCTTAGCTATTCCTTTCAAGGGGAAGACCCTATTCGGGCCTGAGTTGAAGGAAATAATTTCTGACATTACTGGAGGTAAAGGTCACGCTCTACCTCAGGATAAGTCTGTTAAGATGAGGGGTAAACAAAATAATTTTCGTTCCTTTCGAATTTTTAAAGCAGTACCCTCTGCTTCCTCTTCGTCCACAAAGCAGGAAGGGAATTTTACTCAGGCCAAGTCCGTCTGGAGACCCAACCAGGCTTGGAACAAGGGTAAGCAACCCAAGAAGACCGTTGCTGCTACAAAGACAGCATGAAGGGACGGCCCCCGATCCGTATCTAGTAGGGGGCAGATTTTCTTTCTTTACCCAGGCTTGGGTAAGAGATGTTCAGGACCCCTGGGCACTGGAAATCGTGACCAACGGGTATCGACTAGAATTCAAAAATTTTCTCCCAAGAGGGAGATTTCTTCTTTCACAGTTGTCTGTAAACCAGATAAAAAGAGAGGCGTTCTTACGTTGTGTAAAAGACCTCTCTACTATGGGAGTAATTCGTCCCGTTCCAAGATTAGAACAGGGACAGGGATTTTACTCAAATCTTTTCGTGGTTCCCAAAAAAGAGGGAACGTTCAGACCTATTTTAGACCTCAAGAGTCTAAACAAGTTTCTCAGAGTTCCGTCCTTCAAGATGGAAACCATCCGAACAATTTTACCAATGATCCAGGAGGGTCAATATATGACTACCGTGGACTTGAAGGATGCATACCTTCATATTCCTATCCACAAGGATCATCAGTTCCTAAGGTTTGCCTTCCTGAACAAACATTTTCAGTTTGTGGCTCTTCCCTTCGGGTTGGCCACAGCACCCAGGATCTTCACGAAGGTTCTAGGGTCCCTTCTGGCGGTTCTCAGGCCACGGCATAGCAGTGGCACCTTATCTGGACGATATTTTGATTCAGGCGTCGACTTATCTGACGAAATCTCATACAGACACAGTGTTGTCCTTTCTGAGAACTCACAGATGGAAGGTGAACCTAGAAAAGAGTTCACTAGTTCCACGGACAAGGGTTCCCTTCTTGGGAACTCTGATAGATTCTGTAGACATGAAAATATTTCTGACGTAGGTCAGAAAGTCAAGAATTCTAAATACTTGCCGAGCCCTTCAATATAATCCTCGGCCATCAGTGGCTCAGTGTATGGAGGTAATTGGATTAATGGTGGCGGCAATGGTCATCATTCCGTTTGCTCGTTTTCATCTCAGACCACTGCAGCTGTGCATGCTCAGACAGTGGAATGGGGACTATGCAAATTTATCTCCTCCGATAAATCTGGATCAAGAGATCAGAGACTCTCTTGTTTGGTGGCTGTCGCGGATCATCTGTCCCAGGGGACGTGTTTCCGCAGACCATCGTGGGTTAGAGTGACAACGGACGCCAGCCTACTGGGCTGGGGGGCAGTCTGGAATTCCCTGAAGACTCAGGGTGTCTGGACTCAGGTGGAATCTCTACTTCCAATCAATATTCTGGAATTGAGAGCAATATTCAATGCGCTTCAGGCATGGCCTCAGTTGGCTTCGGGCAAATTCATCAGATTCCAGTCGGACAACATCACGACTGTGGCTTATATCAATCATCAGTGGGGGAACGAGGAGTTCCTTAGCGATGACAGAAGTATCCAAGATAATTTGATGGGCGGAAGCCCACTCT